>NW_026863897.1:0-238769 GCF_026571515.1 Ruditapes philippinarum | reverse complement strand
GCAAATTGAAGAGTACTCTTATAGGCTAGAACTTACTGTCAACGTGCATTGAAACTGAGGGCACGGGTTCAAGCCCAGAAGAGGCAACTGTTTTTCTTTCTTTCTTTTTTTGTCCACTGAACATTATTTGTGTCTATCAGATCACTTTTGATAAGAAAAAGTGTTTCACTTTAATTATAAATTATTTATTGGTATTTTTTGCTAAATTGTGCCAAATATTAAAAATATGGTACTGATATTTTTTCAAAGTCTAATAAAGTAAAAGACGGGTAAAGTATTTTATATTTGGCAAGCGCAACCAATATACTTCTAAACAAATATAAACAGCCCTGATTTGAGTAAATTTAGGGATATTTTTGAATAAGGCCCCCTCCAAAGTAAGAAAAAATAAGATAAACAACTACTTAAAATGGGTGGGGTAGGGTAAACATTTATATACATTTTTTTCAAACATTTTTGAGTAGAAACAATAATTTTCAGGGTCATTTGTTAGCTGAAATGCTATCATTTTGTTTCTTAAAATGTTCGTTAGGAAAACATTTTTTCATAATTATTATGTAATAGAATATTTAGAGTTTCTAATAGCCAAGTTTTACTTAAGAAAAATCTCCATTACTCGTAAATCATACGGTAAACTTTGTTTAAATTTTGCATTTTTGTGTCTTTTAATGTATATAACTGACCTATGTCAATTTTATAGTTCCTTATCGTGCCCATTAGGGGGCCCATACCTTAAAATCAACTCGATATGAAACGACATTTATGTAGGATCACATATCTATATATCACAGACATAGAAACCGAAACAGCAGAAGATGATGAGACAGGTTTGAGTCACTGGTTTTGGAAACAATAAAATTGCATTCTCTACCTATCTAAGCCGAAGATACAATCATCTTGGTAAAAAGGACAACATGTGAAGTTTGACAAAGTGCTACTCAATGATGGGGACGGGTATGAAGCTTCCACAGGAGTGTTCAGGTTGAAATATAATTTTTATTAATATCTTATCCTTTGTCGTATGTAGTTTGCGTTTCCTTAAAAACGTTTATCTGGAAAAAAAAGAAAAGTTTAAAAATACAGTTAAAAAACTGTTGTCTTGATAAATATTTCCTTAGATGGTACTTACTACTTACAATATATGTATATGTATTTCTTTTGATTTGGTTTAGAAACAAATATCCCGAGCAATAGCATTCTTTGTATGGTAGCAAACAGCTTCATCAAATGTTGTCCAGAAACAATAGTATTGTTATGCTTTAAGAAATGGCCAACATTACATCTGTGTCATAAATTTATTCTATGGGCAAAAGTAAGTGGAGTTTACATGTTCACATACGCCATTGCACAAAGAAACAAGAATGAGATCCGAGTGAATCTTATGTACGACGGTAAAAATTATTAAATGGGGCTGTTGCAGAAGGTAAAATGAAGTCTATTGTACACGCATTTTACACTTCTTATTTATCATTACATTTAGGGGTGACTTATTCTTCCGTACGGTAATAATCAAAGGCAGCTTGTGTCATTTCGTCAATTGACATAATTTGTCACTTGTATTCAAATCATATTCTTTAGTATATGTTTATATTATTCTTAATTAGCAAACGGTTAAGAAATTAAACAGATCAAATCCTCCAGAAAAAACATCCTGTTTAATTTATGTATGTACTTTTTCACATATAGTACTCTGTTTTATATAAACAGATTTTAATAGTTTATTGTCTCATTCCAAGCATGTCATATATACAATACATCACAATGTTCAATCATATTAAAAAACATGTTGGACCAATCTTGATAGATTTATAAGAGACATTTAAAAACATGATGATACTGGTAAAATATATTCTATAGCTAAAAACCAATTTACTTTATAACCAAGTTACATGTATATATAACAGACATTTTTGTTTATTCCTTCATTGAAAAAAACAATATACTTCAAAAATAATAATGCCCAGAATATTTGTGACAATACTAACTGCAATTTACTTGTTATGTGAGTGAGGCCAAATATGTTCGTAACAAAGGTGTAAGTTTAGTGCAGCATACATGTACCCAGCATTGCTGTATATTTCTCATTATTCAGTAAAAGAGTAATAATGTTCCAATGAATGCATATATCATGGAGTATAATGTTTTAAACCCAAAAAACACTTGATTGTGAAAGGTGTGTGACCTAAAATATTTGAATAAAGTACATGATTATGCTAATGTGTAATCCAATAAGTTACATGATTAAACATGGTGGTGTGACCCAAGGTACAAAATTGAGCATGACGTGGCAATAAGTACATGATTGAACATGGTATGTGTCCCAATAAGTACAAGATTGTACATGATGCATAACCAAATAAGTACACGGTAGAACATGGTGCGTGAAAAGTCATTATTCTGCACTACCTTAAATGACAGTATAATGAATAATATTAACAATAATTGGTTGTAAACATGTACAAAGTGTTGTCGTGTGTATAACAAATGTATTTAAATATAACTTTCATGTTTCAATTACCTGTAATTAATTTATATGTTAATATTTATACATCAGGTAGACACACATATCATGATGCACAAGGTACAAACACTGCAATAATTCATGTGTGTAAGGATAAGGCAGTTTGGATACAAGCTGTAAACAGTGGTCCTCTGGAAGGAAACAGTGACAACAGAAGATTTACTACTTTTAGTGGATTCTTACTGTACGCAAGACGTTAAAGAAAGTCAACCGAAGTGTTCTATGATACTGTCATTTTTTGTGGACAAAAGCCTAACCGCTTCTATAAATGCTTAGCCTTTTCTTATCTTTTATATCGTACTATGTCAGTTATTTTTAATTATCATATAACACACTGTATAATAGATAGTATATTGGTCGATTTCATAACATTTATAAAATGTATTCTAGATAATTTATGTAATGTTTGATATATTTTTTATATGATAATCGAAAGAACTATTCAATATGCCATTTTCTTAAATTGATAAATTTCGGTAAATTCCGCTTCAACGTTTTGTCTAGATGATAACTAATAAACAAAATGGTGTATGCATGCCCATGTTAAAGAACTTACAATACGATGAAAAACAAGATAAACAAGGAAGGGTGGCATTCAATCAACACAACCCCACATGAACAAGCCATGACTACAGACAAGGAGCCCTGAAGGACACCAAATGAATACTTGACAGGGCACAATATATGCTGTATGCTGATTTTCTATTGTTGTTTTTTTGTCTTCCTAAATAATGGAAACATTCCCAGAATAAACCATAAAAACCGTTGTAAGCCAAAAGATCACAATTTGTCCGGCGTCCATTGTCGGTCAGTGCATCCGTCGTCAGTAGCCACCGGATTCAACTTGGATGTAATTTTCCTTGGACATTCCTAGCATTAAGGTCTACTTAAAGTGTTCAAATGGTTCTATTCCATTAAACATCTAGGTCAGAAGGGCTAAAAATATTTTTGACTTTTAAAATGAAATATTTAAAAATCTTCTTCTTTTAAAAAAAAGAACTAGAGCTTAGATTTTTTGTGTATAGCCTCATTAACCCATTACCAGATATACACGCCTTTTAACGCCTTTTTCGCCCCCGCCCCCCCTTTTTGTTGTCAAATGGTGAAAAAATGCCTTGTTTATGCCTCAACACATTTTTTGTTTGAGAAATGTTGTTTAAAAAGGGCACTTTTTCGGCGCCGTCCCCTTTCCAAAGATACGTCAGGGGGTTGCCAGAAGGGGGATGTGCCCCCTTCTGTTTTGGGGTTTAAAGGGGACGGCAGCTCCCCCCACCCCCCTAATCGCGAAGAAAACTTTCGATTTGTGAGAGGCTTAAAAAGATCCCAGGTCTATCATAAGGTAACGTGTAATCAACGAAACGGAAGGGCCTTTGAGTCTATCTCAATCCATTTAAAAGTTGCAGAACTTTGAAATCAATTTTGATGAAAACAATCAACGCAAAATAGAGATTTTTGACAATTTTAAGATGTCCCATCGTTGCCATGGTAACAGGAAAATTAAGCCTGATCATGTTACAAAGGGAATGGTCCAGTCAAGTTGGCGTACCTACCGATACGCCAAATACGCACGGGCGTATGAAAAGAAAAAAAAAGAAAATTTCAAATCGGGCATAGATCGATCAACATATTTGAAGCTCCTAATTGATTCTTTAGGTATACTGAGGATGTTTCCTAATTCGAATATGTGTTTCCTATTTTGATAATGTGTATACACAATTTTAGTGAGAATTGAATTATCGTTGTTTCAGTCTGGAATCCCTGTAATAAAAGTTTTTATGGAGGTATCGCTTAAATTATCTTAAGATTTTAATTTATAACATCCTACTGTATGCGGATTCTATTAAAGATTCCGAAAACAAAAATGTTCGGCCTTTCTACAGAGCCACGGAATGACGTACACAATGTAAAAAAAATATGATATGAATAATTACTTTGGAAATTTCTCTTTCTGCAGATTGAGTTATTAAAATAATCAATGTTATAATGCAAATTAACCCAAATAATGATAATAAAAAGTCAAATTCATTTACAATCATCTTTCCCGCAGAATCAAAATCAATGAAAACTGAACATTTATTTCGTTATTTTACATTTATATGCAAAATTAAGTCTTGTCTGCAACTTGGCATTTGTAGAACAATGGAAGGGTGTTGACCATATGTAATTCTTTTTTTATATTTTACCTTATAGTTATAAGTTATTATATTATTTCTAAGTTAGTAACATTCTTTCATCTTATATCAATTTTATTCAAAACCATTGCCCACATCTATCGTCCCAAACCATAGTCAACTTATATTTATTTGACCTAAAAAATATCAATATATAAAGTTATTTCTACCGTCTTATTTTATTGACTATAGAAATAAATTGCAACCTACTGTAATAGATGATATATATCATCTGTACATATTGAAGCACAAATTGTACAGTACGTTATTATGACGTTTTGGAGTGCGCCGCTGTTGATGTAGAATTAAATATTGTTGTCATATAAGAAGCTACTAACATGAGTTTTTCTGTGGTTATTTGTTATTTATTCTTCTAAGCAATGTAAGAATCTCAAATGTATTTTACGCAACAATGAAAGTCCACGAATTATTGGATAACACCCCGTACATAGTCTCATCTATACATATAAAACATAGATAAATATACAATGAGAACAACGTATACCAATATAAGAGATAATAAGACACGTCAAGTCAAGATTCTTTTATTTTCACCGACTTCTGATTATATACCAACATGCTTTTATGTGCGTTAGTCATTTAACAATGTACTGAACTAATTTAAACATTTCGGATGAAAATTGAAAAAAAGCATTGTTCAAGATAAAAATTATTTTCTTTAACATTGATATAATGCGCATTTGGAAATACTTTTAAAGGACTTAACTGATCACGCGATAATACAATTTAGCTGTGAACACGATACTTTATTGTTACACAAAAACATTTAAGCTATTGTGTTTGTATTATCGTTATACAGATCATTTTAAATAATATTTCCCTTGATTATATCTCATGTTACGGTATGGTGAAACTAAAGAAAAATTAAAAAGGAAAAAAAACTTCTTAGACCCATCTCCATAACAATAGAGACACCTGGCTATGTTTATTTTTTTCTGATACACGGTATTAAATATCTTTTTTTTATGAATCATTTAAGCCAGTGTAAAAGTAGACTGTGCAAATTTCTCTTACATTCAATACATGTACTTGATGTTACTTTTCATAACTATAGATATAAAGACAATTTTTAAGCAGTACAATACCTGGTAATTAGCAAAGAGCTATCTTTGATATAAGTCTCGACCCAAAGACCTGAACCTCGGCGTATACTCAAATATTAACCGAGGTACGCCCCAGTAACATTTGTTTTAAAAAAGCAATAACTAGAGCTTAAATATTTTTGTGTATAGCCTCATTAACCCATTTACCAGATATAACACTTTTTTAACGCCTTTTTCGCCCCCGCCGCCCGCTTTTTGTTGTCAAATGGTGAAAAATGCCGTTGTTTATGCCGTCAACACATTTTTTGTTTGAGAAATGTTGTTTAAAAAGGGCACTTTTTCGGCGCCGTCCCCTTTCCAAAGATATCGTCAGGGGGTTGCCAGAAGGGGGATGTGCCCCCCTTCTGTTTTGGGGTTTAAAGGGGACGGCAGCTCCCCCCACCCCCCTAATCGCGAAGAAAACTTTCGATTTGTGAGAGGCTTAAAAAGATCCCAGGTCTATCATTAAGTAACGTGTAATCAACGCGGAGAAGCCTTTGAGTCTATCTTAATCCATTTAGAAGTTTCAGAACTTTGAAATCAATTTTGATGGAAACAATCAACGCAAAATAGAGATTTTAGACAATTTTAAGATGTCCCCTCGTTGCCATGGTAACAGGAAAATTAAGCCTAATCATGTTACAAAGGGAATGGTCAAGTCAACATTTGTGCCAAGTTTGACTAGTATTGAATCAGTTTTTATAGTTTTATAGCAATTTGAACTTGCAATGGGAGACTTTTCAATGAAAACAGCCATCTTCACAAAATGCTCATGCTGTAATGACTGGGTTAAAGAAAACTTTGTTTCAAAAAGGATTTTTTCAAATTTTAGCACTGGGGGTCCCAGGAGCAATGAATTTTCTCATATAGGAAATTTTTCGAAAATCTTCTTGGAAATAACAAGGGCTGTATTTTTTTATATTAAACCTGACACAATGTCTTTTGGACCACTAAAACTTCTTCAAACTCCTAATGTTTATAGTAAAAACTTTACAAAAATCTCCCCGTTAACTACAAGAGCTAAATTTAAGTTTTTTGACATGAAACATAATCTCGTAGACGTATGCTGAATCTGTTCAAAATATAGCCTTGAGGTCAAAATTGACCCCAACCTTTGGGGAGGGGGGTTCGTCATTGATTTTCAATATATAGTAAATACAGTTAAAACACTCAAGACCACCTTCGGGACTGGACTAAAGTGTTCTTAATTGCGGGGTGGTCTCAGTTTGGTCCTCCTGGGCTCCTTGCTACTTGTTCTTATTGCTGGGTCGTGTGGGGGTTGCGTTCATTGAGCGCCGCCTTGTTGATCTTGTTTATCAATTTTGCAAGAAAAACGTCACTCAAACAGTCGAAAGTAGCAAGGAGGGTAGACGACCATTAGTGGACCATTCCACCTCGTGCAATTACAGATACATCAGACGAATCGGCCACACCTGCTCCTGAGTCAACCTTGGTGTGCCACCGTCTCATAGACCAATTGACAAGAAGGACATGTTGAATGTGCCATTAAAGAGCCGTTTGCTGGACTGCTTAGGGCAGGGGGGAACATGACTACCAATGCCGGGGGAAGTGCAACTGCAGAAAGGGCCAGGGTTGTCAGGAAGTATTTACGATTTTATGATTAACCGGTTAAAATTATGGACTACGCAGATGTTGATCACCTGATTTGATAGCCATTTTATTATGTGCCGCGTGCTATTTTCAGTTATTATAAGTTGTACCAATTACTAAATACGGCTTTTTCGTTTGTTTGTTTCATTTTACGCCTTTTCCCAACAGTCTTTCAACGCATTGGTGGATAAAATCCGGTATCTGTTATATGTTAAAAGCAATATCGGTGTACATAACTCTAACAAATATATGAGCCACGTCATGACAAAACCAACATAATGGGTTTGCGACCAGCATGGATCCAGACCAGCCTGCGCGCAGTCTGATCAGGGCTTACAACTCTATAACAAGTACAGAAACTGATAGCGAACAGCATGGATCCTGATTAGACTGCACGGATGCGCAGGCTGGTCTGGATCCATGCTAGTCGCAAACCCATCATGTTGGTTTTGTCGTGACGCGGCTCATATATTGATTTAAACGAAACTATGGTTAAATTTGTCACGTTAGTTAATTAGATGAAATGATTCCGAATTTATAATAGAGAAAATAAGAATCCCTAAAGAAAGCCCAACACGGCAAAATTGAAAATGTTGCAGGCTCGGTTTGATTGAGCCTGTTCATGAACGGTACTGTCAAGTGCAAACTACCGTCCACGCCCCCTAGCACCGGCTTGAGCAGAATTCAACATTTAACATGAACTGGTACATTTTTGAGACATCCGCAGATGTGTTCATATGGCGGTAATCATGGAACATTCCATGAAAAGCGGCATATGAGTCCCCAAGTAAAGAAATGCGTGTGCCCTTAACGAGAAAATAATGGGCGAAACTAAATAAAATAGAATTTTAAAAGGGGACCAGAGGTTATGAAACCTGCATACCACAGATAAGACGTCTCAAAAGACAAATTTAAAAGCAGGCCTCATAACTAAGGGGGATTCAACAGTATTCAAATGAGGAATACTGGAACCACCCAACATGAAGCATTTTAACATCATTCAAACAAGGAATAGCCCAAATGTAACTTTCTTTTTTGTGGGCTTACAAGGATGTTGCTCTTATTCATTATCCCTCATGTACGGACTCAATCAAACCGAGTCTGCAGTTTTTATGTAATTTTGTTGTGATTAATGCTTCCGAGGGATCACTTTTATTTCCAGATTTTTACACACCGCAGAAATGTTTAAACCTCTAATTTTCTTCTTTATAGAACTATGAGCCAGACTTCAAATTAATTGATAAATTCATTACAAACCTTCATAGTATTTCATAATGGACATATTTTAAGAAAGTTGAATGCAGATACTGCTATTATATCCCCGACATAAACTTTGCAATTTGTCTCATTTTACGATACCAAAATTCCCAATTTGACCCATTTCATGAGTCAAAAAACCAATTTGATGGGTACAGGACCCGTCCCAATTTGGTAGAAAAAAAACGCTGCCTTAAGAGATAGAAAATTATGTCTATGAAAGACTCAAAAAGAGAATATGTCTTGTTATTCTGGTTTAAAACTGAAATCTACATGTGTACAGTTAATTAGTTCAATATACATTGGCTGTGATAATGGGAGTGTATATATATATGCTGCAAATTTTACTTCATTGCGTATTTAACAACTGTTAACAAATATGTTTGTAGTATAATTACCAGCAATTTTTTCTTAGATGCAATAGTGCAAGAAATAACTGTAAGCATCAACAATTATGAAATATGGTGCTTCATCAGTCAAATATATTTCATATTTTTTAAAAATAAATATGAAATATAAATATGAAAGTTGGCGGAGTCAAAACTCATATTTATTTTAAGGGACTTCTTTCGCCACTTTCTTTGAAAAATCTGATAAATGCAAAATATGATAAACAAGATCAACAAGGAAAGGCAGCCTTCAATGAACGCAACCCCCTACGACCCAGCAACAAAAACCAGTGTTTTTGTTGTATTTTGTTTTGAAAACTATCTAGAATGTAATTCAGAAAATCAATCCGAACATAAATATCTTTAATTCAGTCATTAACGCTGTACAGACGTTTAAAGAGTTGTTTACGTGACGTCACAATACAGCGCTAAATATCGCGTGCAAAACAAGACACTAATTATATTACTGCGCGCTGTACAATTGCGGTTGCGTAGCAAGCAAGGGGGTTCGAAACAATTTTTTCCCGGCTCGTGAAAATATGTGGCATTTTATCATGTTGAGTGAAAATATATTCCATATTTCACTCAAACGAAAACATATCCTCTTATTACACATTAGAAAATAGTGTTGAAAATGTCAAACTTTGTTACTTACAATATATTAATAGAAATAACTGACGCTTTTGGGTTATAAATACACTTCAAAACTTATAAGGTATTAAACCTACATTATGTCTTTTCCGTAGATAAACATGTGTATGACCATGTATATTTTTCGGAATATGCATTGAATTAATCTAAATTTTATAATATATCTGTTTTGTTTAACTGTATAAAGAATGTTTAAATTATCGTGACAAATACAAAATAGCTATATAGAGAAAACAAAAATCACTGACAAATAAAGTTGTGTTCGAATATGATAAAAAAGATCAACAAGGGAAAACGAAAACCAATTTGATATTTTAGGAAAAACATTAAAAAATAAACAAAAAAGGATGTAGAATATTTTTTATTTATTAAGGTTATAGTTTTATCTTACCCCTTTTAAATACAAATCCACAATGATTTTCCGTTTTATAAACATTTGCTACTCGTAAATGTTTTAATTCAACCATCTAAAAGTTCTTTTCTCATATCTTTATCTTAACATTGTAAAAACGTTTCACGTTGACATTTATGTACTGGACAATATTTTTAAAACAATTTTCCATTGTTTTGATCATAGGTTTAATCGTAGTCTGGCGTTATCACGGTAGATTTTTTGAAGATTAAAATATTTGCCATGTTTAATATGACGCTTGGACTATAAATAGCATCACAGTGTAAACATACCAAACTTACAGATCAGAAAGCATCAAATAGAGAAACACATAATCACTAAACAACAAATTGAAAATCTGACAGAGTCGGCTTGATTGAGCCTGTTTATGAACGTTATTGGACAATGTAAGTTTACATCCACGCCCCCTGGCACTGGCTTAAGCAAAATTTAAAATTTCAACATGAAAAGATGATCTTAGTAAACAAAACCATTCATGTACATGTATATGGAAAAAAGTAAGCATGAGGATTTTTTTCACCTTTATCAGATTTTTACTCAGTACGAATTTAAAACATAATAGAGAGCTGCTGTCAAGTGCAAATTTATCCAAGTAGAAATTTATATACTTATATATTTTTTAACATTATGTCCAAAACATTGAAAAGTATTTGCTACAACTTATTAACCTCTAATTTACATTTTGATGACCACTATTTGTTTTGTTTATGTTAGAACCACAATCATTGTCAACAGTAACTATAGTGGTTAACTGTTAAAGGATCTGACCAAATGGTAAATATCTTGTGACTTGTGAGATTCTACCAATATAAGGATTACTAGGAATATGTCACATGTTGATTAAACCAAGGTGTCTTTATGTACTAAAAGGACTTTTTTTTAGAAGAGCAGGATGACAATAAATTGATGTTATAACGCAATGAATATCATAATTTTAGCATTTCTCTGAACGGAAGCCGACGGAAAGTTACCCAGATTCAACACAAACCATTTTTTTGATAACCTAATCAAGGTGACAGCCCTTAAGACTACCTCCGATGCGTCGCCAAGAATCAGAACCTCAAATATCAAGGAAAAAGAAATAAACTGATAGAAACTTTTTCAAGGTATTGACGTTTTACATCATTTCATATTTTTTTAAAAAGATATATTCACATAAACATACATGAAAATATTAATATCTGGATAATGCATATACAAGAAAACTTTTGCTCTCATCAAATCAGTTCTGAGTTTGCATTAAAAATTTTATTGTAAATATCATTCAACAAAACAGAGATTCTAACTATTCACAGTCAACAAATGGATTTTGTACTGATGTTTCCGTACAAACAACTTTTCATCGAGGTATTTGTTTTCATTAAAAGTACAAATTAACTGTAAAGACAGCACAGTTTTGAAATAAATTCCTCCATTCTATAGATTTTGATGTTTTGTACATAAGCAGCCGGTCCGTCCTAAACAACTTTTAGGTCTCAATTGACAAAACGTGCCTAGTCAAAGTGTATGTGTCGGGTCTCGGCGCTGTACTTCTGATGTAAATCAGTCAAAATGCCTGCTTGAATATTAGCATCTTTATTGTTTTGGTATCCTTTTATCAAGGTTGAATTCGGCAAATTTCCTCTTTTTTAAAAACAGCTATACTTGACTTTAATTTTGCAGTTGTACTACATATTCGTATTTTGGCAAAGTTTACACCATTGTGTATGACATCAGATATTTTATTTCTGTCTATCATGAGTGCTTGTCCAAACCTTTTATACATTGGTACGTCTTCAATATTTTTCCACCAATCGGAGTATACTGTTGTTTCCTTTTTTGTACCCCTCCTTTTCGAAAAGAAAAAGGGGGATATAGAAATAGGCTCTGTCCGTCCGTCTGTTTGTCCGAGAAACCAAATAGGGATAGGGGGCCATCTCACTGTAAACAGAACAATAGAGTTCATTCCGTAACAATAGAATAAGAGGACATGGTCCTCTATTAAACAAAAGAAAATAACAAAAGAAATGGCCCCTTAGTCCATTTAAGTGGCACGGACATCCGTCTGTCCGTCCGTCACACTTTCGTGTCCGGTCAATAACTTTGTCATTTATCAAATGAAACTGAAATAACTTGACACAAATGTTTGTTATAATAAGACGATGTGTCATGCGCAACAACCAGACCCCTACCTCCAAGGTCAAGGTCGCACTTGCTCATTCAAGGTCAATATTGTCTATTTGAGGGTATATGTCGTGTCCGGTCCATAACTTTTTTATGAAAGGATTTTGTAAATACACAATTATTCACAATAATGAGACGCTGTGTCATGCGCAACAACCGGTCACCTACCTCCAAGATCAAGGTCACACTTGGAGGTCAAAGATTAATATAGTCTGTTATAGGGTATATTTTGTGTATTTTACATAGATCGAACGACTTTGTAAATACTTGCCACAAATAGTCACTATAATTAGACAATGTGTCATGCACAACACCTGCATCCATACTTCCAAGGTGAAGGTGACTTATTGCAACCATTCACTTCCATTGCAATTGATGACTTTTTACAGCAATCTTTTACTTTCATATCAAACAATGATTTCAAAAAGCAATAAGTGATTCTAATAGCAACCATTTACTTTCCAAAGCAACTTTTGACTTTACATAATAACTATTGACTTCTCTAACTACCATTGAATTTCCATAGCAAACGTTTACTTTTCATAACAACCATTGATTTTCATAGCAACCAGTGGCTTCATTGATTTTCCATATCAAACTGTAAATTTCCATAGCAACCAAGGACTTCTATAGCAAAAAATGACATTTCACATAGCGACCAGTGACTTTTATAGCAAACATAAACTTTCCATATATAGTAATCACCGACTTCCAAGGAAACCATTGATTTTGTATAGCAAACAGTGACTTCTTTAGTAACTATTGTTTTCCCTTAGCAATATCAACCAGAGATGGTTTTACACGTGCACTATTTCAGATGCTAATATAAACTTTGCGATATCAGTTTAAGGCTTAGACTTTGTATATATACATGCATCTTTTTACGAAATCAAGACAAAAATGCATCCTGGTACTCGAGAGTAGATACTTAGACTAAATTGATCTTCTTATCAATCGATGGTGTTTCAAATCGTTTTAAAGTTATTTCATTGTCATTTATGTTATGGCCTCATGGTACACACGAGTAATCAGTCTTTTTAGAGCTAGTTTGATTGCTTATCTATAGAAAAAGGGAAGTGTAGTTCAAAAGTAAATCCGCTTTAGTCATTGGTACGATAACTGTATTTAAATTAAAGACAAAAATGATAGTATGTTGAAAACCACTTCTGACTGCAAAACATTTAATATACCTTCTTAAATGCATTATAGGTACAAAATACTACGGTCGGCTACCATTTAACCAACATATTGTTATGACATATTTTACTACATCTTAACTTACAAGTATTCATATACAAACACGTGCGACGCGAAATTCAACCAAACATGACGAAGTGCTATCAAATGTTTTTTTGGTGATGATTTTACGGCTGTGTTTCATAACCAGGTCAGACACACGGATTAAACACATTAAGGAAACATGGAGTGAGTAAAGTTGAAACATTGTAAACACATGTAAAGACATGTTATGTTAAGAATTCATTATCATGTGAGATACTTAGTATTTAGAAATAATTATTGTAAGATAAAAGTATATTATGTATAAGTATGATAACGAACTGGAGTGAAATATAATAAGGGTGCTTTCAGCGCAATTCAATATTATTACTGTCCTAGTAGATATAACCGGAACCCCATTGTACGGAAGCCTATTGAGGCCGTTTTGAGTTAGAAGTTAGAACTTACATGTAAGATCTTAGAACTTAGATCTTGGAACTCCGTAAAGTCGGGAAAACGCCATATTATCTGCAAGATAGAGCAATAAGATGTAAGTGAGATTTATAAACTTTTTTATTATTTTTCTTAAATTTTATTTTTTAATTAAAATTGCAGATATATAGCTGGTACATGAAAGATTAAGTGATTATATCTTTATATATAAGAGCCGTGTACAAAAAAAATTCAATCGGAGACGAAGGTCGACCGAGCAATCTACAACAAGCCAAACTCCATAAGTGGCTATTATACCTAGTTCTAGCTATTTTAGCAGAATCTGCCTACCAAAAAAGAAAAAAATATACGACGAGGGACACAAACGTCGAAACTTATACATGATAATGTTGCCTGCATTTGTGTTATTCCCAAATCAGTATTTAGAATTGTGTATCTGTTAGTTTTATAATTAAAAAAATGTCGATTTTCTTATGTGTATTAAAATAATTTTTCCTTTGCAGAATCTTCTTAATCCCTTTTCCGGTCGGCGAAAATGGTCTCTTAATTGGCATGGAGGTTTCAAATTTGGCTGTTTGTTATTACACCGCTAACAAGTGTTATAATCACAGATTAAGCTGTCATTCTCAAAGGGGCGCATTTAACACAACTAGAGCTGATTAACTTTGTGTAGCATGTAAATGGTTACGGTAAGTTCAAGCCATGTTGATTCTGCGTCCACTGAGAGATATGTACATTCGGCTCATTTTATGGTCCGAAGTATCAAACAGCGACAACTCGCCAGCAGTGATAGCGTCATAGTACTTTGTAAACGAGGTTGCACTGGTGGATTTCATTTTTCAAGGATCTAAGTGA
Source organism: Ruditapes philippinarum (assembly GCF_026571515.1). Classification (NCBI taxonomy): domain Eukaryota; kingdom Metazoa; phylum Mollusca; class Bivalvia; order Venerida; family Veneridae; genus Ruditapes; species Ruditapes philippinarum. The sequence continues at coordinate 223,965 of NW_026863897.1, read as the reverse complement.
TTTCAAAGTTTGGATATAACAAATTGAGTACTATTGAATTCCTTAGATATTGCTTTATGGATTTAATCCAGCAGAACTCTACATAAGCTAACCCTAAAAGAATTTTAAAATACCTGACGGAAGACCTGATATAATACGATTTGCACCTGAAATCTATCGTTGCCATAACTTTGGTCATCTGTGTTGATCATGAAAACATACAGATATGCAGAACTTTATGGACCACTTAAACGGCTTCATTGTAACGAAACCGAGGAGCTTGTTCAAGTGCTATCGTCAAATAACAGAAAGCTTTTGACAGGTATTAAACGTATCGTTAATATTGTATCTTGACTTTTTTCAGATGATTGTGGAGCATTTACAATGATATACAATAAACAAGCAATTGGGTTTCGTGTTGGAATTCATAATTGTTAATTTTGAATTATATTATTGATTATTTAATTTATTATTATATTAATTATATTATTAAATATATTTTATAACATGCTTTTCGGTTGTTTATAGAAATATATCAGTGATATAAATCTGGTAATTTCACTGTTTGAAACAGTGAAATTACCACTTTGATAATTTCACTGTTTTGAATTTAAGCCCCTCACGTCGTTTCAGTGAAATACCAGCGTGCACAGTACTGGGTACCAATTTAATGACGTGACGTCGTAAATGACGTCACGTTGTTTTATTATTTGGCGCGCTTTTCATTCAGTATTAGGTTTTATGTCTTTTCGAAACGTTTCTTTGCATATAATTAAAAGAGAATTTGTTTAGTTCAGTGTAAGATCGAAATATATTTCACCTTGTGAACACCAAAAGTTCATATTTCACTCGTGGCCTATCGTGCTAAATGATGCAAGGAATATTGTTGATGTACCTATTGAACTCTTTCAAGAAAACTGTTTATGAGAAATGTCTGGTATAGCATCAAACTAATAGATCAAAATATATCGAATTGTGTGTCTATTCTACATTTAAAATTATGGACACTTTGCATCAGCGGTCAATACTTCCGTGGTTCCATTTCTACTAGGTTAAAATCACATCAGTTGGTCACTTTAATTCGTTTAATGGGTCAAGGTAGTATGACGATGCTAATGCGGACGAGTTGTTGCTGTTTGATACTTCGAGACATTAAATGCTTCGACTGTACCCGTCGATCGCTCCATGAATGCAGAATCCGTATGACTTTTGCTTGTCGTAACCATTTACGTGCCACACAAAGAAAGGACATTTTGAGTTAAATCTTCGCCGAGATAATCGGTGTGCTTTGCGATTATTAGTTCTTTCGGAATGGAAGTATCAAACAGCAACAACCTGCCTGCATTGATAACGTCAAACTACCTTGGCACATCAAACGAATTGGGCATTTTGCAGAAATATATCTAAGTTCTTAGTTCATCGTTCTGGTCAAATTTTCAAGTTCTTCTGCATGGATGTTATGAATATAACTGACGGATTAAGAAACGCTATGATATTTTCTTAAACTTTTAACAAAACGTTTTGAAATAAGATTATGTCACCTCTTTATGTTTAATGTTTTATTAGTCCCCTACCGGTTTACCGGAGGGGACTTTATGTTTACCCTCCGTCCGTCTGTCTGTCCGTCCGTCTGTTTGTCAGTCCGTCCGTCCACAAAACTGGATCCAGCGATAACTTGAAAAGTACTGAAAATATTTTTATTAAACTTGATATATGGATAGATGGCAGTATGGAGATTATGCACGTCTTTTTGTTTCCTATGTTGAAAATTCTGGTTGCTATGGCAACAAATAGGCTGAAAATATGGCAAATTTTACACATAAACTGGATCCAGTGATAACGCAAAAAGTACTGGAAATATTTTAATGAAACTTGAAATATGGGTAGATGGCAGTCTTGAAATTATTCACGTCTTTTTTTTCTTCCTATGTTGAATATTCTGGTTGCTATGGCAACAAATAGGCTGAAAATATGGCAAATTTTACACATAAACTGAAGCCAGTGTTAACGCAAAAAGTAATAGAAATATTTTTATGAAACTTGTAATATGGGTAGATGGCGGTCTAGAGATTATGCACGTCTTTTTCTTTTCTTCCTAAGTTGAATATTCTGGTTGCTATGGCATCACATAGACTGAAAATATGGCAAATTTTACACATACACCGAATCCAGTGATAACTCAAAAAGTACTGGAAATATATCTATAAAACATGACATATGGATAAACGGAAGTCTGGAGATTATGCATTTCTTATCTTTTCTTCCTATTTTGAAAAAATATTGGTGGCCTTGGTAACAAATAGGCTTAACATAACATGGCAAATATAACAATATTTGTGATTAGTCAAAAAGAGCTGAAAATTCTTATGAAATTGCATCTTTAATTCAAGAGTTATCTCCTCTTTAAGAAATTTGATTTTAAAAATATTATATTTTGGTAACAGGGATGTTTTAAATATTAACTTTAAAGTGTCCTTCAGTCCGTCTGTCTGTCTGTTCATAAAAACCGTTTCCTGTGATCACTTTTAAAGAACTTTTCGAACAAATTTACTTAAAATAGAGCAAAATTGAAACATTAGTGAATGGCCAATGGCCCTTCAAAATGTTGATGGGGTTCTAACCGGTTGGGGACTTATGGATTGCTTGCAATACTATGATAATTGCTTGTTTCATATAGAAAAACTCCTTACCAAAGCTGGTTCATATCAGGGAAAATTGCTAGAAATGAACTACATGTTTAAAATGTTCGTTTTGTTGAGATTTTCGTGATTGAAATTACTTTAATTTACGGGTTTACAAACTGTGTATGATGTGTTTTTGAGGTTTTTAAAAACATGATATTTCTATCTCAAAGGTCAAGGTAACACATTTTGAAGTTTCACATTACCACAGTTAATAGGTACACACATTCATTTCCGGAGTGTAACTTTGTCATGCATCAAAGCATTTTAGAATAACTTTGCATAAATGTCAACAACATCAAGACGATGTGTCGCGTCTAAGAAGCACGTAGCTATCTGTAAGGTTAAAGTCACACTACCATTTTGAAGTTCACGTTATCACAATTATAGGTAATAGATTCACACCTTCGTGTCCGAACTGTAACTTTGTCATGCATTGAAAATAATAACTATGCATGAATGTCAACCCCATTAAGAAGACATGTCGCGCTCAAGACCCCTGTCCCTACCTTGAAGGTCAAGGTCACACTTTTAATTTGAATGTACACATTCTCTCGAGAAGAGTTTGAAAATACACGATCATGTCCGGACTGTAACTTTGTCATGCATTGAAGGATTTTCAAATAACTTGGCAAAAATGTCTACCATATGTCAATGTTGTGTCGCGTCCAAGAACCACGTCCAAAAATGCATTATTTTCTTGCAATGAATGTATCGTTCCATAAAAATGATAACAATATATATTCCAGATATGACTTTGTTTTCATCATTAATTCTTTACTTGTTTTGCAAACTTATACTGTAAATAATTATACAGAGGATAGACCTGCTCGTTCTTTACACCAATACACACTATAAGTTTAAACATTTTTTTTTTAAATTTTAAATGAAAGAAATATAGTAGTTTTAAGAATTTTGAACGACTGAATTATTATTTTAAGCTTTGACTAAAAAAAATATTATTTAAGCTTTGACTAAAAAAGGTATTCTAATTGCTTCTAATTATTTGCATTTACCTCCAATTTAATAAATCGAGGTTTTTCTGTGTCGATTATGAAAAACATAAACCAGCCACTAAGATTTATATGCTGCGTTCTACACTAGCAAAATAAAATTCATTTTAACACAATAACGATGTGTATGACAGATACAAAGATATCGAATAAAGGTAATCGAATACTTCACTGGTTTTTGACAAACATTAAGTTATATTTATTACAAAACTTTATAACAAATAGCGGTTTTTCAGTGGTAAACACCGTGACAAAAAAAAGTTGTAATAAATCTGTTAAACGTGATTATTCAGATAGTTTCAATAAGTTGATTTTTTATCCTCCATCATCCTTTTTAAAAGTCATAAATGTGGAAATATTTACATAGTATGGTGGCTTTATTGCACCCATTTACGGACTTTAATATATAACAGGTTTATTAAGTAATATCTTCATGAATTCATCTGTGTAAAATATATGTCCGTAATTATAAAATCTTATTTAAATATGAAAGCGTTTAAAGGTTAATACGCTGCAACCTTTTTACTTATATTATGTAAAATGAGACTGTGACGATAAACATGCAATATTCCAATATTTTCTCTTGATTTCACTTGTTATTTACATCATACTTAATACAAAGATCAGTTACAGTTCCCAGTACTCAGAGAAGCAAACTGTAGAGAAATATTAATATGCATAATAAAGCTGCATCAACGACATAATTTAACCCCAACTTGCTTTTTTAGCTCACCTGTCACAAAGTGACAGGGTGAGCTTTTGTGATCGCTTTTCGTCCGGCGTCCATCCGTCCGTAAACTTTTACTTTAAATGACATCTCCTCATAAACCACTAAGCCAATTTCATCCAAACTTCACAGGAATGTTCCTTTGGTGGTCACCTTTAAAAATTGTTCAAAGAATTTAATTCCATGCAGAACTCTGGTTGCCATGGCAACCGAAAGAAAAAAATTTAAATATCTTCTTTTAACAAGAGGGCCATGATGGCCCTAAGGTCGCTCACCTGTATGTAGGCCCCCGGAGCGGGGCCAGTTTAAACCCCAGGGCTTTTATTTGAACAAACTTGGAAGACACCTATAAGAAGACGTTTCATGATGTACACACTTATAATGAAAAACAATGATCTGCCCTCCCCTACCCCCGACAGGGCCAATTTTAACTTTTAACCAAGGGCTTTTATTTGAACAAACTTGGTAGACACCCATAAGAAGATGTTTCATGCTAAACATCTAAGCTGTAGCTCATTGTGTTTTTTTTAAAGAAGATTTTTTAAGTTTTAACTATACACATATAGTTAAAAACAATGACACCCCTGGGGCGGGGCCAGTTTTGACCCCAGGGCTTTTATTTGAACAAACTTTGTAGACACTTACTAGAACATGTTTCATGCTTAATATCTAAACTCTAGCTATTTGGGTTTTTTCAAAGATGTTTTTTAAGTTTTTCCTATACACATATAAGGAAAATCAATGACCCCCGGGGCAGGGCCAATTTTGACCCCAGGGCTTTTATTTGAACAAAGTTTGTAGACACTCACTAGAAGATGTTTCATGCTTAATATCTTTACTCTAGCTATTTAGGTTTTTTTAAAGAATACTTTTTAAGTTTTTGATATACACATATATAAGGAAAATCAATGACCCCCGGGGCGGGGCCAATTTTGACCCCAGGGCTCTTATTTGAACAAACTTGGTAGACACCCATTAGAACATGTTTCATGCTAAATATCTTAGCTCTAGCTCGTTGAGTTCTTTAAAAGAAGATTTTTTAAGTTTTTACTATATACATGTACATATAGGGAAAATCAATGACCACCTGGGGCGGGGCCAATTTTGACCCCAAGGCTTTTCATGCTAAATATCTTAGCTCTAGCTCTTTGAGTTCTTTAAAAGAAGATTTTTAAGTTTTTACTATATACATGTACATATAGGGAAAATCAATGACCCCCTGGGGCGGGGCCAATTTTGACCCCAAGGCTTTTATTTGAACAAACTTGGTAGACACCCATTAGAACATGTTTCATGCTAAATATCTTAGCTCTAGCTCTTTGAGTTCTTTAAAAGAAGAATTTTTAAGTTTTTACTATATACATATAGGGAAAATCAATGACCCCCTGGGGCGGGGCCAATTTTGACCCCAGGGCTTTTATTTGAACAAACTTTGTAGACACCCATTAGAACATGTTTCATGCTAAATATCTTAGCTCTAGCTCTTTGAGTTCTTAAAGTAAAAGAAGATTTTTTAAGTTTTTACTATATACATATAGGGAAAATCAATGACCCCCTGGGGCGGAGCCAATTTTGACCCCAGGGCTTTTATTTGAACAAACTTGGTAGACACCCATTAGAACATGTTTCATGCTAAATATCTTAGCTCTAGCTAATTTGGTTCTTTAAAAGAAGATTTTTTAAGTTTTTACTATATACATATAGGGAAAATCAATGACCCCATTGGGCGGGGCAATTTTGACCCCAGGGCTTTTATTTGAACAAACTTGGTAGACACTCATTAGAAGATGTTTCATGCTAAATATCTTAGCTCTAGCTCTTTGGGTTGTTTAAAAAAAGATTTTTTAAGTTTTTACTATATGCATATAGGGAAAATCAACGACACCCTGGGGCGGGGCCAATTTTGACCCCAGGGCTTTTATTTGAACAATCTTGGTAGACACTCACTAGAAGATGTTTCATGCCAAATATCTAAGCTCTAGCTCTTCGGGTTCTGTAAAAGGAGATTTTTTAAGTTTTTACTATATGCATATAGGGAAAATCAATGACCCCCTGGGGCGGGGCCAATTTTGACCCCAGGGCTTTTATTTGAACAAACTTGGTAGACACCCATTAGAACATGTTTCATGCTAAATATCTTAGCTCTAGCTCTTTGACTTCTTTAAAAGAAGATTTTTTAAGTTTTTACTATATACATATAGGGAAAATCAATGACCCCCTGGGGCGGGGCCAATTTTGACCCCAGGGCTTTTATTTGAACAATCTTGGTAGACACTCACTAGAAGATGTTTCATGCCAAATATCTAAGCTCTAGCTCTTTCGGTTTTTTAAAAGAAGATATTTAAAGTTTTTTCTTTTGGTTGCCATGGCAACCAGAGTTCTGCATGGAATTAAATTCTTTGAACAATTTTTAAAGGTGACCACCAAAGGAACATTCCTGTGAAGTTTGGATGAAATTGGCTTAGTGGTTTATGAGGAGATGTCATTTAAAGTAAAAGTTTACGGACGGACGGACGGACGGCCGGACGGACGGACGACGGACGGACGCCGGACGAAAAGCGATCACAAAAGCTCACCCTGTCACTTTGTGACAGGTGAGCTAAAAAAACATAAGAGCTAGAACTTAGATATTTGGCATGAAACATCTTCTAGTGAGTGTCTACCAAATTTGTTCAAATAAAAGCCCTGGGGTCAAAATTGGCCCCGCCCCGGGGGGTCATTGATTTTCCCTATATGCATATAGTAAAAACTTAAAAAATCTTCTTTTAAATAACCCAAAGAGTTAGAGCTAAGATATTTAGCATGAAACATGTTCTTATGGGTGTCTACCAGGTTTTTCAAATAAAAGCCCTGGGATCAAAATTGGCCCCGCCCCGGGGGGTCATTGATTTTCCCTATATGCATATAGCAAAAACTTAAAAAATCTTCTTTTAAAGAACCCAAAGAGCTATGGCTAAGATATTTAGCATGAAACATGTTCTAATGGGTGTCTACCAAGTTTGTTCAAATAAAAGCCCTGGGGTCAAAATTAGCCCGCCCCGGGGGGTCATTGATTTTCCCTATATGCATATAGTAAAAACTTAAAAAATCTTCTTTTAAAGAACTCAAAGAGCTATGGCTAAGATATTGAGCATCAAACATGTTCTAATAGGTGTCTACCAAGTTTGTTCAAATAAAAGCCCTGGGGTCAAAATTGGTCCCGCCCCAGGGGGTCATTGATTTTCCCTATATGCATATAGTAAAAACTTAAAAAATCTTCTTTTAAAGAACCAAAAGAGTTAGAGCTAAGATATTTAGCATGAAACATGTTCTTATGGGTGTCTACCAAGTTTGTTCAAATAAAAGCCCTGGGGTCAAAATTGGCCCCGCCCCGGGGGGTCATTGATTTTCCCTATATGCATATAGCAAAAACTTAAAAAATCTTCTATTAAAGAACTCAAAGAGCTATGGCTAAGATATTTAACATCAAACATGTTCTAATAGGTGTCTACCAAGTTTGTTCAAATAAAAGCCATGGGGTCAAAATTGGCACCGCCCCAGGGGGTCATTGATTTTCCTTATATGTGTATAGCAAAAACTTAAAAAATCTTCTTTGAAAAAACCCAAATAGCTAGAGTTAAGATATTAAGCATGAAACATCTTTTAGTGAGTGTCTACAAAGTTTGTTCAAATAAAAGCCCTGGGGTCAAAATTGGCCCCGCCCCGGGGGGTCATTGATTTTCCCTATATGCATATAGTAAAAACTTAAAAAATCTTCTTTGAAATAACCCAAAGAGTTAGAGCTAAGATATTTAGCATGAAACATGTTCTTATGGGTGTCTACCAAGTTTTTCAAATAAAAGCCCTGGGATCAAAATTGGCCCCGCCCCGGGGGGTCATTGATTTTCCCTATATGCATATAGCAAAAACTTAAAAATCTTCTTTTAAAGAACCCAAAGAGCTATGGCTAAGATATTTAGCATGAAACATGTTCTAATGGGTGTCTACCAAGTTTGTTCAAATAAAAGCCCTGGGGTCAAAATTAGCCCGCCCCGGGGGGTCATTGATTTTCCCTATATGCATATAGTAAAAACTTAAAAAATCTTCTTTTAAAGAACTCAAAGAGCTATGGCTAAGATATTGAGCATCAAACATGTTCTAATAGGTGTCTACCAAGTTTGTTCAAATAAAAGCCCTGGGGTCAAAATTGGTCCCGCCCCAGGGGGTCATTGATTTTCCCTATATGCATATAGTAAAAACTTAAAAAATCTTCTTTTAAAGAACCAAAAGAGTTAGAGCTAAGATATTTAGCATGAAACATGTTCTTATGGGTGTCTACCAAGTTTGTTCAAATAAAAGCCCTGGGGTCAAAATTGGCCCCGCCCCGGGGGTCATTGATTTTCCCTATATGCATATAGCAAAAACTTAAAAAATCTTCTATTAAAGAACTCAAAGAGCTATGGCTAAGATATTTAACATCAAACATGTTCTAATAGGTGTCTACCAAGTTTGTTCAAATAAAAGCCATGGGGTCAAAATTGGCACCGCCCCAGGGGGTCATTGATTTTCCTTATATGTGTATAGCAAAAACTTAAAAAATCTTCTTTGAAAAAACCCAAATAGCTAGAGTTAAGATATTAAGCATGAAACATCTTTTAGTGAGTGTCTACAAAGTTTGTTCAAATAAAAGACCTGGGGTCAAAATTGGCCCCGCCCTGGGGGTCATTGATTTTCTTTATATGTGTATAGCAAAAACTTAAAATCTTCTTTGAAAAAACCCAAATAGCTAGAGTTTAGATATTAAGCATGAAACATCTTCTTGTAAGTGTCTACAAAGTTTGTTCAAATAAAAGCCCTGGGGTCAAAACTGGCCCGGCCCCAGGGGTGTCATTGTTTTTAACTATATGTGTATAGTAAAAACTTTAAAAAAATCTTCTTTTAAAAAGGTCAATGAGCTAGAGCTTAGATGTTTAACATGAAACATCTTCTTATGGGTGTCTACCAAGTTTGTGCAAATAAAAGCCCTTGGGTTAAATTGGCCCTGCAACGTTGGGGGGGGGTGGAGGGCCTATATACAGGTGAGCGACCTCAGGGCCATCATGGCCCTCTTGTTTTAATTTTATGGACGAAGTGTAGAATCGCAGTGGATTGTTTTATTTTCCTAGCTTCCTAACTTTTATTAGAATGCTGATAGAACAGTTACAATTTAGATGTAACGCCGTACTTTCAGATTGTTGACACACAATCACAAAACTGCCTCCGTGGTCGAGGGGTTAGAGTCGATGACTTCTAATCCAGTTACCTCTCTGGCGTGGTTTCGATTTCCGGGAGATGCTTTGGTAGTTTAGCGCAGAGGAAGGTAGTCTAGTACTGGTGTAACTCTCCAGGAACGATGGTTAGGAAACTACCCGCCTATATGAGTGAAATGCTGTTCGAAAAAAGCGTAAAATGAAATAAACAAACACAATCACAAACGAGGAAGTCAGTTCCATTATTACATTGACACTTTGGTTTTGCATATATATATAATTAAACACGTCTTTTTGCATTGTTTGTCCAAGTAAATAGCTTATTGTTAGAGCTCCGGAAGTTAATTCATGTGTTAGAATAATCATATAAGAAGTATAAGAATGCTTGGACTACAACACGGAATGCGAGCCCCGTTACTTTTTAGCACTCTTTGTTATCAGCACGTGATATATGAAATACAATATATCCTCTCAACAAAGTCAAACTGGAGCTTGTGCCCGTATATTGTCAGCGACTCGACATCATAGTTCTTTCTTTTCAAATTATACTCAGGACAAACGATTCTCAAAACACTCGTTTAATCTCTGTCGACGTTGTTTCATCATTTTGAGCACTTTTCGATTGTGTGCTATCGTGCTTGCCTTACAGGTCGGCAATGTCGTACCTTTTTAACACTTATCAAACAAAAATGTCAAAATATGCCATATTTTAAAGCTTCTTCTGGATCATAACCTTCAGAATCAATCAGCTGCTGAATAGTCGCTTTATAGATTTGTAGATGGGATCTTTTTTCATGGCATCAAACCACAGCAGTTTGCTACCAAAACTATTCAACTTAGCCGTCCTGTATGTACTTTTCATATCCTGATACACGTCTTCCATGGCCTCAGCATCGCTAATGTCGTTTTTTACCTCTATGAGCTCATTTACTTTACTGTCATACTGCGACTGACACTTTAGGAACGCTTCATCTAAAATTTCGTCCCTAGGGTCTAAATTCAAAGACTTCTCTGAAGAATCTGCCATAGCAATATCACTTCCACTGCCATTGTCACTATCACTGAACTTCTTTATCTATGGGTCCAAAAATATCCTCTTCTGCATCTTCATCATCAGAGGTAGAATGCGCAGACGTTTTGTGTCGTAACAGTTTAGGAAGTAATTGATATTAATGTTGTCCCAACAATAGTGTTATCATCATTTTCTGTGCCCCCACTTTAGTGGCGGACATTTAGATTTACCCTTGTCCGTTCATCCGTCCGTCCGTTCTCTTTTGTGTCGCACGTAAGGTTCCATGATAACCGCCGTATGAACACATCTGCGGATGTTTCTAAATTCAAAATTTTACTATTTCATGTTTAAATGTTGAATTCTGCTTAAGCCGGTGCTAGGGGGCGTGGACGGTAACTTGCACTTTCCAGTACCGTCCATGAACAGGCTCAATCAAACCGAGCCTGCAACATTTTCAATTTTGCCGTGTTGGGCTTTCTTTATGGATTCTGTATTTATCTATTCAATAAGTATTTGACCTAGAGTCATGAAACTTTACAGGAATGTTGATCAGAATGTGAATTTGTGCACTTGGATATTTTCGTCTGGATATTAGTTTTTTTAGAGTTATTGCCCTTGACTTAGTAAAATTTTGCAATTTTCAACTTGTGTCGCATGTAACTCAAAAAGTATTTGACCTAGAGTCATGAAACTTTAAAGGAATGTTGATCAGTAAGTGTAGTTGTGCACCTGGGTATTTTCGTCTGGGTATTTTTAGCATTGTTTGAGTTATTGTCCTTGACTTAGTACAATTTTGAAATTTTCAACTTGTGTCGCATGTAACTCAAAAAGTATTTGACCTAGAGTCATGAAACTTTACAGGAATGTTGATTACTATAAGTAGTTATGCACCTTGGGTTTCGCTTTCGGATTTATCCAGTATTTGTAGAGATATTTCCCTTGATTAAGTAAAAACTGTTTCATTATCTTGTTATTTGTTCCCTGAGTGCTTGAGTGCTTGAGTTACAATCTACCAACTTTACAGGAATAATGATCAACATCACTAAATTACAGAAATAATGATTCACGTCACTGTGAAGCTATTAAACTGGGCCTTTGCATGTGGATTTTTTCAGTTTTGTTAGAGTTATTGCCCTTGACTTACAGTAGTATAAATTTGCAATTTTCAACTTGGGGTTTGCTTGTGGATTTATTCAGTATTTGTAAAATATGAAAAACAAGATCAACAAGGAAAGGCGGCGTTCAATGAACGCAACCCCCATATGTAAAGTTCTTGCCCTTTACTTAGTAAAAGATTTTTAGTTTTCAAAAAATATTTGACCTAGAGTCATAAGATTGACAGAACAGTGGCGCGGTGGGGGCACCCGTGTCCTATGGACACATTTCTAGTTTCATATTATTTTGATTAAGTTTTTTCCCACTAGATGTTGCATGTCTATTTTTCTTATTATTATCACCAACTTTAGAATTTTGGCGTCTGCTTTTTTCACCGGATGGTTTTATATCATCTAAATCTCCAATGGATACTTCTTTAGGTTTAGCCTGACGCTCCAGCATGCTTATAGCTATGCCAGTAATTTGCTCCGCCGGAAGAACCATGCGTATATACATTTGAGATTACGATGACTCACTGTTTGAAAGTCGAGAACGTTTCTTCAGTCTGTTATCAAAAATGTCCGTCTTTTTGGATAATATTCTCCTTTTGTTATTTTTCTTTGCGTTATCCAAAATAGCCATTTCTGTGATTATACGTCTTCACTCATCGCGACCAAGCTGGCAATGAACTGAACAAGCGTTCAGTCGTTGTATGAAACTATTAAATGACGTTTGAAGTTTCTTTTTATTTCTGATCTTTAAAGCGATTGGATGATTCTTAGTTTTCAAAACTTGACTAATGACCTCATTTTGTTTATTTATTTTGACAAAAGTAATAAACATATTGAGTGGTGTATAACTAATCTGTCTGTGTACACACAATTACGACTACAGTATCTAGCAACATGACATTTCGCAAGTCATCACTTCGCTACGCCAACACTTAACGTTTTGTGGCAAACAAAGTGAAGTTAAATTCATGTTGTACTGCATGGAATTAGACATATCGCTAGAGTAACATTTCATCTGGACTGTATTTTGAGCCAACAAAAAATGCTTGTCTGTATAACGAAACATCCATTCAAACAGCTCGTCTCATATCGACATGATTTCTTCATTTGAATGAACAATCGATTAGTACCGTCCATGAACAGGCTCAATCAAACCGAGCCTGCAACATTTTCAATTTTGTTGTGTTGAGCTTTCTTTAGGGATTCTGTTTTTCTCTATTTTATCTTCTACGTAGGTGTTGTCTACGATTTGATCGCAGACATCCAACCACATGTGCGGTATGACAATATCTTAAATGACAATTTTTGAAAGAAATCATGCAATATTAAAACATTTTTTTAAAACAATCTTCACAAATCCGCAGGCATTAAAAAGTCCGTGTCTTTTCTGAAGGTGAAAGCTTTCGGCGAGTATTGAATTTATATATTTACTGTCCTTGACATGTTCGGGTATTCGAAAGGGAAAACAGTTATATTCCATGCTGCTGCCTCGATGCAATTTGTTCGTCGAGAAAAACCTTGACCAACCACTTGATTTACTACATAGTTATGTCGAAAGAAAGACGCATCTCTTAAAGACAGTTAAGCTATGATTTTACCGTCATTATAAGTCTCTGATTGGTTAAAATACTTATTCTCACACGTCTCCTCATTCAGTTTTCATTTATTCTTTATGCTTTATCAATCCGTCATAATGAATCCCTTAACCCTTATAAGTACCACATCCTCTTTTAAACTCTTAACTACTTACTACCTTCCTCTTTTAATTCTTCATACCCTCCTTTAACTCTTTACTAACCTCCTCTTTCACTCTACTACCTTTTCCTCTTTAAACTTTTAACACAGTTACCCATCCTTTTAAATGTAATGAGGAATAAAGGTGGAACTTTTAAGACTTTTTACGAAGACGAAGTGTCCTTTGCGGTTTTCGCATATAATTATTTTTTTTTGTCCCAAATGTAAAAAAAAGATTGTATAAAGGGCATAATTTAGAAAGGCAGGTGGTGTAAATTTCCTGGGCTATTGGGCTGGATATATCATACCAAAAAGGCTCAGTATTTTTCTATTACTTAGGCTTATCATTATCAAAATCTCTCCTTACCCAATATGGTCACTTTATATAGAAAACAGAAGTGGTACTGCGTACTCTTAATTGTTCAAACATCTGTTTCGATACTTTCTTATCTATATCGTGGAAACAATTATTCGAAGCACTTGAATAGGCAGATCAAATGAGAAATGAAAGTTAAGTACTCCTTAATAATTCTGTGTTAAAGGGTTAACAAATTTATAAAATCCCCGCGCATTTCTCATTTTTCTTACCATTTATGTTAAATGTTAGTTGTTCAACCCCTTTTACAGTTTGGACCTACGCTTTCCTTTTTGATTGCAATCTGACGGACCAAGAGTGGGAGACTCAAGATGGATAAGTTCCCGTAAAGCCCTTTGGGAAACTGAAAGTCTTAAATGTTCGTCTTCTGCCTTGCCTTCGTCGGGCCCCCTTGTAAGGTATTTTTTGGGTTTGCTCTGGTCTTCCCTTTTAGGAAACATTGAAGACTTTTGTTAATGGGGTCATTGGGTTTACTTTATATGTTTCTACATGATCATTTTAGTGTTTTACTTATTTAACCTTTTGTAACCATGACAACTGTTAGAATTTCACTTGGCGGGGATTCATTTTATTTACACTGTCTCGTTTATAGGAACATGGTGGGGCTAAGAGCGAGGTTTGGTGCACCATTAACCGGGTTTAAACTCCCCAGCAGTCATTATTATGCTGCTGACCGTTCCAAGGCGGCGCCCCACTGTGTTCCTCAGATGTATGTCTATGTTGTTTCATACTGTTTGGTGACACTTTTGCTTGTGTCCCTTGTTGTTTTCTCGTCTACGGTAAGTATCTTCCCATTGCCTCTAGTTTTTGTTTCTTTGATTAACCCCCCCCCCCCTTCCCCCGGTGTCCTGTCCCCTTCCCTTTGTGGGCCTATTATTATTTTCTTTGAATTCCTAATCAGTTACAAATTATTTATCATTTAATGATTAACGTGTCGTTGCCCTGTCCTTTTTATGTTTGGGGTCCACCTGGGCTCCTTGCCATTGGTTCTTGTTGCTGGGTCATATGGGGGTTGCGTTCATTGAATGCCGCCTTTCCTTGTTGATCTTGTTTTTCATATTTAATGTTTTCCAAGATAAATGTTCCTGGATACTCTTTCTGCAGAACGTGTTACAACTTCGAAGAACATGCATACGCTGCAATGGCGCTATTGAAAGGCGAAGATTCCCGTACTATTGCTTCTAAAAACGTTTGCCAGTACGTATTCCTTTACCCATATGATCTTATGGAACTTCAAGCGTATTCCAGTACCGTATTCCTTTACCCATATGATGGAAACGTATTCCCGCCCGTATCATTGCACGTGGAAGCGTATTCCCGTACCGTATACCCTTACCGTATGCTTTGAGCACTCTATATTAGCCTACTTATAATGAAAATGGAAGTGTTCCTTGACGTGTGCCTGTTGAAGAAAGATTTTGTTGGACGAAAATTTTGGAGATTACATAGTGGAATAAAAAATCTTGCAAATCAGGAAATGGTTAGCGTTGGGCGTTTTATACCGAGTATGGTGTCCACGGGCATTATTTACGGCCTGGCATCGCTGCCGCATGCTGCTGATAAGCATGCGGACCTTGTGATGAGGAATCTAGGGCAATTCCTCTATGATTGCATGTCTTAGCTCCTGAACAGTTGTTGGTTGGGCGTGGCGTGAGGAAATGGCTTTCTGCAGCATATCCCAAGCATGTTCGATTGGATTTATAACCGGGGACTTCGCTGGCCAATCCATGCGGACTATAGTTGCCTCCTCAAATAGATAAAAACAGAATCCCTAAAGAAAGCCCAACACAGCAAAATTGAAAATGTTGCAGGCTCGGTTTGATTGAGCCTGTTCATGGACGGTACTGGAAAGTGCAAGTTACCGTCCACGCCCCCTAGCACCGGCTTAAGCAGAATTCAACATTTAAACATGAAATGGTAAAATTTTGAATTTAGAAACATCCGCAGATGTGTTCATACGGCGGTTAATATGGAACCTTCAATGTGACACTCCCGTGCCATTCCATGAAAAGCGGCGTATGGTCCCCAAGTAATAAAAAGCGTGTGCCCTAAACGAGAAAACAATGGGCGGAACTAAATAATATGGAATTTTGAAAGGGGATCAGAGGTTATGAAGCCTGCGTATCACAGATATCGTTTTGTGATGTGGGCTCTGTGTTCACGGGCGTCGTCATCCATAAGAATTAAATCAGGGCCGACTGCACCAGCGTACGTCAGTGTACCGTTTTCAATGATGTGTAGGTCCGTTTTAAGCCGTCTGTCCGTAAAGTCCACAGAAAATCTTGACTCATCAGTGAAGAGGACCGGTGTTCAATCATTAACTGTCCATGCAACATTGCAAACGCTCTTCAATATGGTGTTGTGTCAAAGGAATGCGAATTGCTGGCTTTCGTGACCTAAACCCAGTATCATGCAACCTGTTTATCTAACGGTTTATGTGCTTACACGCACACCAGTTATATTCTGGAAGTCGTAACGTAAGGTTGTAGCGTTCTTAACATGAGTCGACTGTACAGATAGCTCCGTAGATGCAGAATGAACAATACTTGAACTTACCGTAACCATTTTCATGCCACATAAAGTAAATCAGATCAAGTCTTGTTAAATGCGCCCCTTTTAAAATGACAGCTAAATCTGTAATTGCAACGCTTAATACTGCTGTAATAACACCCACATTCGAAACCGTTGTGCCCATTTAAAGACTGTTTTCGTCCTCCGAAAAGAGAAAAAGAAAATTATACAAAGGGAAAAATATTATTTTAATTATTTTAATACACATTAGAAAAAAGACATGTTTCAATTATTTAATTAAAAGTAACAGACACATAATTTTAAATACAGTTCCAATTTTGACAACTGGGGAATTACACAATTACACAAACATAGGCAACATGTATTAGTTTTGACGCTTGTGTCCCTCATCGTAGATAAAGATCTAAGTTCTAAGATTTGTTGACATATAAGTTCTATCCTCAAAACGGCCTCAATGGGCTTCCGTAGATATGGGATTGTTCAACAGCTTTAAAGTGCAGTAATATTTATATCCATCTTGAAAAGGTCGTTACATAATAACAGTAGATATGAAATACATATATAACAATATGCAAATATACAGAAAAATAAGGAAGGAAAAATGCCTTACATTAATTGTTGTTATCAATGTGTTATCTTCACAGTTTGTACAAGAGGGATAATGTAAGGTGCAACATCCCTCACGCCCCCAAGCACCGCCTTGAGTTTAACAAAAGTCCTTACAGGCCAAACAGCAATTTAAGTTTAGCAAAAGTTCTCACAGGCGAATCAGTCATTTAAGTTTAACAAAAATTCTCAAAGGCCAATCAGCCATTTAATTTTAGCAAAAGTCCTCACAGATAGATAAATACAGAATCCCTAAAGAAAGCCCAACACGGCAAAATTGAAAATGTTGCAGGCTCGGTTTGATTGAGCCTGTTCATGGACGGTACTGGAAAGTGCAAGTTACCGTCCACGCCCCCTAGCACCGGCTTAAGCAGAATTCAACATTTAAACGTGAAATAGTAAAATTTTGAATTTAGAAACATCCGCAGATGTGTTCATACGGCGGTTATCATGGAACCTTCAATGTGACACAGTAGTGCCATTCCATGAAAAGCGGCGTATGGTCCCCAAGTAATAAAAAGCGTGTGCCCTAAACGAGAAAACAATGGGCGGAACTAAATAAAATGGAATTTTGAAAGGGGATCAGAGGTTATGAAGCCTGCGTATCACAGATAAGACGTCAAAAGACAAATTTAAAAAGCAGGCAACATATCCTAAGGGTGATTCAACATTATTCAAGTAGGAATATTGGAACCACCCAACAGGCCAATCATCCATTTAGGTTTATCAAAGGTCCTCACAGGTCAATCAGCCATTTATATATAGCAAAATAGATAAATACAGAATCCCTAAAGAAAACCCAACACGGTAAAATTGTAAATGTTGCAGGCTCGGTTTGAGCCTGTTCATGGACGGTACTGGAAAGTGCAAGTTACCGTCCACGCCCCCTAGCACCGGCTTAAGCAGAATTCAACATTTAAACATGAAATAGTAAAATTTTGAATTTAGAAACATCCGCAGATGTGTTGTGTTCATACGGCGGTTCACAGGCCTATCAGCCATTTAAGCTACATATAAATGTGGAATTAAACGAATTTAACACATTTTACATTATATACAATACACAAAATATGATAAACAAGATCAACAAGGAAAGGCGGCGTTCAATGAACGCAACCCCCATATGACCCAGCAACAAGAACCAATGGCAAGGAGCCCAGGCGGACCCCAAACATAAAAAGGACAGGGCAATACAGGACAATACATTACATTCTAAGGAATAAGTGAAGTACGTAAATCAAATATAACTACACCTCGTAATTTGACTGTTAACTGCAAGGATAAATAATAATGTTGCAAGAGAATGTAGGTGACTCGATAGATAAAAGACATTCTGGAATTCGTTCTTATTAACAATTTTCACAATTAATTTATGGACTAAAATAGAACAGAATTACAATTATGCAATTTTCAATTATCCGATTAAGCATTTTGAAACATTCAGGAGAAATAGTAATATTTAATAAATACAAACTAGAAATTAAGAAAAAAAAAATTCTGGAAACAAAGTGATCCCTCGGAAGCATGTATCACAACAAAATAACATAAGAATTGCAGACTCGGTTTGATTGAGTCTGTACATGAGGGATAATGAATAAGTGCAACATCCCTCACGCCCCCTAGCACCGGCTTGAGCGGTACTCAATTCTCAACACTTTATAGTGTTGGCATCAATGATCCCGTAAGAACATGCCCGTAAAACATTTACATCATCTCTTCTTCAAAAAAAAAACAAAGAGTCAATGACTTTTACCACCAAGAAATCACATGACATAAAATCAATTATCCAGATCCAATCATAAAAACATGAGATAAAATGATATAAAACTAATAAAGTAATCTCCATTTGAAAATATCTGACAAGACCGGCGGATTTGTCACCCTTTGGAAAATAATGAGTAATGTCCCTTACACCAAGTCTTAAAAATAGGACTCTGTCACAGAAATATTAATTAACTACATGCATTAAATAGGAAAATGAACGTTCTATTACACTAAACAGAGAATTTATTTCGAAAATAATGCTACGTACGATTTTGTGTAGTATTAAAACGTAATTGGTCAGTGCATACACATGATGAAATTAGGTACCTTAAGAGTGTTAATGTGTGACAAAGATGTGGTGAGTTGCTGTCGCTTTTAAATCGAATAAACGTTTTTTTTATAATACTTTCATGTGATTTTAACAACAAATAAAACACACATTTCTTTTATATGCTTTTAATTATTAATTTTATCACATATATTTTATTTTAAACTTATAAATAATTATATCCATCCTTCAACAGAGTATCACTGCTCTAATTTGTAGTCATTTTCCCGCTTAAATGTCACGTGATAAAATAAAACAAAAGAAAATGGCAAAAAACAAGAGCCCGGTTTGAGCCGGGTGATGCTCCCCGAATAGGTTTTGGACACAGGAAAGTACACCTCTTGTAGTTTCAGAGTTATGTCCCTGGAAAAAGTTCAAAGTGCAATAATTCCTAAATTAGGCAAGGCAGAGTAATTGTTCTTTGCACTGCGATCTATCAACCTACAAAGTTTCTTAATATCTCTTATGGTTTCCTAGTAATGTCCCGGACAACTTCAAAATGTAAAAATGAACAAAGGGCAATTAGTACAAAATTTGGCAAGGCGGAGTTGAAGTTCTTGTGCACTACACATCTACCCATTGAGATCCATCTACCTACAAAGTTTCATGTTGATATCTCTTGTAATTTTAGAGTTATTTCCCGGACAAGATTATTTTTAAAAGGGGAGATAATTAAAAAAATGGGCAAAACAGAGTTATGTTTTTTGTACTGCTTTTGCTTGTAAACAGATCTATATTTTCAATTGAAATAGCTGTAAGTACATGCTCATCATGGTCAAATGATTAATAAGCAAACGAAAAGAAAATGAAATGTCTACCTATCTACACCTTATACCACTTACGATCATTTTCGGGGGAAAATGCTAGTACTGGTCAAGTACCTAAAAGCACCGACAAAACAAGTGTACATGTTAAAACAGCGTCCTTAACCCCAGAGAAACAAAACTTACTACAGTCTAGAATGCCGATTTGAGGCAATTTGTTTTATTATTACGTCACATATTAATTCTTTGAGATTTGAAAATGATATTATGTTTAGTTCATTGTAAATGTGTTGTTTTTTAACCAGGTTTTCAATTTTGAAAATCCTGGTTATTAGATTGGGGTATGGCGGGCGGATGGGCGGGCGGGCGTCAAACGAAATTGTGTCCGCTCTGTAACTCTTCAACCCTTTGAAGAATTTTGATGAAACTTCAGACAAATGTTTACCACATCAAGATGACGTGCAGAACGCATGTTCCGCATGGCTGGCTCCAAGGTCAAGGTCACAGTGACATTAACATTGAAAATCCTGTCCGCTCTGTAACTCTTCAACCCTTTGAAGAATTTTGATGAAACTTCAGACAAATGTTTACCACATCAAGATGACGTGCAGAACGCATGTTCCGCATGGCTTGCTCCAAGGTCAAGGTCACAGTGACATTAACATTGAAAATCCTGTTTACATGATTTTAACTTGATTTGGCAGTCAAAGGTCATATCATCTTTGGAGGTAATTTAAAAAAGATATGATATATTATTTCATGTCTACTTTGTAACTTGTTTTACCTTATACAGAATATATAGTGAAAAAAAATTTCTGTGCTGAACTCCTACATTTCTCAACGGATTTTGTTCAAACTTTCACAGTAGCTTTGTCATCCAGTGCCCTGGCGCATATTGTCGGGGTTTTGTGATTGAATAATTTTTTATTTAATTATGGCCCTTTGTTTTTTTTCCTTATACAGAATATAATTATAGTGAACACTTCCTCTGTGGCAATTCCTCCTACATTATTCATGTTTTACATTGCACATAGTTACATTGTTTGTTGCTTGTATTTGTATTTCAAATACAACATATTTATCTACAATGGTGATAATTGAAAACCTGGTTTCATGGCATTGCCATGTTTCTTGTTTATAAGTTCCAGCAAGTGGATATGTCTAGCATTAGCATGTATGGTATCAGGAATGCTGTTCAGTCTTACATTTTCTTTTGGTGCTGTATTTGTTGAAATGATGAATACGTATCAGGCAGACAGATCAACAGCCGCTACCGTACAATCATTGCTAATAGGAGTTAGCCTAAGTTTCGGTGAGAAAATATCATGTGTTAAAGATCCTGTAACTCAATTTCTTATGGTTTTATATCATAAACTTGGTGCTAAAAAGAAGATTTATCAATATTGTAAGTTCCAAAAAGTTATTTGTAAAGATATTACCGAATTTACATTTCATGTGAATAAAGAGAGGTAATTAGAATTTTATGTTCGGTAAAGTCTTAGCCTAATTATTCAATAAATGAATGCATATATTTTAATGATTACTTATTATGCGTATCCAAAGTTGCAGTACATATTTAACATATTCTTGGATGTTTGTAAATTGTTTTAGAAGAATTATTTTATTCATATATAAAAATTCTTTACGTCCTTAATTACAACATACAGGATCTTTAATATATATAAAGTCCAAACACTTTGCCAGTTTTATCTACCACTAGGGAAATAATAACAGGTTTACACATTTTAGAAAAGAAAAAGTCAAATATAAAATTGTATTATTAAGTATAGTTTCAAGTTATAGAATGAAATTCTAATTGAAACGTGTAGTTTAAATTATTTCAGATATGATAGAATATTTGATAAAAACATAAAAAATATTTTAAAAAGGTAATTTGGTTTGGATATGATGTCTTACTTTAAATGACCCAATGTCGTACCTTTTCCACCAGTTTCATACTTTTAGATATCTTCAAATACATTTTTATTTATATTTATTATTGTTTATGTCTGCAGGCGTTCGTACGTATAGAGGTTCGATACTTTTTAAGTGAGGTGAAATGTTACGAAACGGAGTACTGGCGAATTTTAGAATGTAAACACAGGTCAGAGTGAGTTGATTTTATAAAAAATGTTAGAGTAATTTACTCTTGAAATTGCAAATTTTTATGTGGATCATTTAGGGCTCTGACCTACACATTTTTCCCCGATATCATAAAAGTTTAGATTCAGTAGAAGGTAAATTGTCATTACTGATTTTGTGTCGGTAAAGAAGTATAAGATCAACGTCCATATCGAGAATGCTTTTCTACTTTAATTTTAGCTCACCTGAGCTTGCTCCGGGTGAGCTTTTAGAATCGTTGAAAAGCCGTCGTCCGTCCACATTTGTTCGTTAACACTCTAGCGGTCACATTCTTGCCTCATTATCAAATTTTGTCAAGCTAATTATCTACCGAATTGCTCGGATGAGTTCGAACATGGGTCATCTCGGATGAAAAAACTGGGTCATAGGAGCTAAAAATAGAAAAATCTTGTTAACACTCTTGCAGCAACTGTTTTGATCCTAATAACCTGGTCATTATTTTGAAAGTTTATTTCGATGACTTCTAGATCAAGTTCGAATACGGGTCACCTTGGGTCAAAAATAAGGTCACACCGCCCAAATATGTAAAAACCTTGTTAACACTCTAGTGGTCACATTTTTGACTCAATCGTCACAAAACTTTAGCAAGTGGATTGTCTACTTAATTGCTCGGTTAAGTTTGAACATTGTTTATCTCGGATGAATAACTAGGTCACAAGATCTTAAAAGAGAAATATCTTGTGAACACTCAAGTGGCTACTGGTTTGATCCAAATATCCTTGAAATTGGTCTGAAAGTTTGTGTTTCGACGCTTCTTGGACAAGTTTGAATATGGGTCACTTTGGGTCAAAAACTACGCCAAACCGCCAAAATATGGAAAAACCTTGTAAACACTCTAATTGACACATGTTTGACTCAATTGTCATTAAACTTGGTCAGGATGCTTGTCTAGGTAATTGCTCGGATGAATTCGAACATGAGTCATCTCGAATGAAAATCTTTGTCACAGGAGCTAAAAAGATTTAAAAAAAACTTGTTAAAATTCTAGTGGCTTCTGTTTTGATCCAAATATCTTGACATTGGTTTGAAATTTTGTTTCGATTACTTCTAGCTCAAATTTTAATATGGGTCATCTGGAATAAAAAAACTGGGTCACACCGCCCAAATATGAAAAAAAAATTGTTAACACACTAATGGTCACAATTTGGACTCAATCGTCATCAAACTGTGTCAAGATGCTTGTCTGGGTTACTGCTTGGATGAGTTTTGAACATTGGACATCTCGGATGAAAAACTAAGTCACATGAGCTAAAAGTAGAAAAAAAGTTAACACTGTAGAAGCTACTGTTTTTATCCAAATATCATGGAAATGGGTCTTTAAGTTGGTTTTGATGATTTTCTAGATCAAGTTCGAAAGTGGGTCACCTTGGGTCAAAAACTAGGTCACACCGCCCAAATATGAAAAAACAATGTGAATTGTCTGTTGGTCACATTTTTGACTCAATTGTCATCAAACTTGGTCAAAATGCTTGCTTAGGTATTTTTTTGGATGAGATCGAACATTGGTCATATTTGATTAAAAACTAGGTCACAGGAGCCAAAAATAGAAAATCTTGTTAACACTAGTGGCAACCCTTTTGATCCAAATATCCTTGAAATTGGTCTGATAGTTTGTTTTGATGATTTCCAGGTCAAGTTCGTATATGGGTCACCCGGGATTAAAAAACAAGGTCACACCGCCCAAATATGAAAAAATGTAGTGGTCACATGTTTTACTCAATTGTCATGTAACTTGGTCTGGATGCTTTTCAAGGTAATTGCTCGGATGAGTTGAATGGGTCAGGTGAGCGATCTAGGGCCATCTTGGCCCTCTTGTGTTTGACACTCATTATTGAGTTGCACAGCAAATACTTTAGTGCAAAGATATGTATTGACATCTTGCTGTCCAAATATATGTGTACGATGGATTTTGGTATGACAAGATAACTGCATGCTTCCAAAGGTTTGGTAATTTTTACAGTGTTAATAACTACTTAAAACTATAAACCATAAATGATCTAGGATCTTGCTTAAATACTATCGGCGTTTGTCCTGTTTTTTTGTATTTTCTGATCGCAAGATCAGTAAATACATAGCTAACATCCACGGTCTAACACAAAATTTCCTAACAGACCTAACAACGCAAAGTAGTTCTCACTCAAAACTGCTTAAAAACCAGCAATTTAAAAGACAGAATAATTTTTAATGTAGGCATTTAACGAATTACAGTGCATTGAAAGTTCAGATTAGTCAATAGAAATATGAGGTTACAATCACAAATTTCGCGGATGAATATCATTTTAATCAATGAAAATGCTATTTTTAGCTATGTCGATTACTGAATACTCCAGGGCGTAGTACACAAATAAATCTGACTGCCGAGTAGAGGAATATATACATGTCGGTCTGTTTTAGCGAGAAGAGTTTCGCTAAATTATTTTTATCAGTGTTAAACAGGTTTATCGTGAACAAAATACCTCGAAATTGATAAGGATTACAAGTCAAGTCAAAGTCAAAAAACATTTTATTCTCTCATTCCATGTACAAACATGACATAATGGAGTAATAAACATGAATAAAGTGTAATGAGGCTCAAATAACAGTTAATTAACATACTAGTACTAGCGAAAAATATAATAGAATTGTGCTTCCAGTTTTTAGGTACGTGGAGACTCCGAGAGCCAAGACTGTTGTGTATATATATTACTAAAACATATTAAATAATAAAGAAAGCTAGTATTACATTCAAAGGTATTGTTTCATTTTTTCTCGTCACACGCACACGCACACGCGCACACACGCGCACACACACACACACACACATATGTATACTTTCTATTTCAACAATGTGTAGTATTAAATTGACGATTACTGCTCAATTGTCGAAACGATAATCAATATTTTTAACGTAAATGAATATACTACAAAAATTTAAGTAACCATACGAATCATTTTTAAGGTCTAAAAAGGTATGGTATAGAGATGCGAATAGTAGATGAGGGGAGATAACAAAAATAGCTTTGTACGTAGATGTCGTTGCATTTACTTCCCTTTAATTAAAGTGTTAGGTAATATTGAAGTGTTTAGTTATGCAGAGTGAATTTGAATATGATTTAGAAAAAACTTTCTGATCGGCGGGAACTGGGGTCTCCGTCTACTCTATCGTGGACCTGAAATCAATCAGAGCACGACCTGGGGCATGGAAGCTCCAATAAGGTCTTACTGCGATGAAACGCGCCCCAGGCCGTGCCAGGTGCACTCCTGTCCCTCGACTTCCCAATGGCGGTCGGGAGACAGGAGTACCCCCGACTTTACGGTGAGTCCTTTACAAAGGTGTCGGAGGCCACAGTTCCCACACGATCTTACAATATTTAAATAGCGACAGGCTATATCATAGACCCAAAGAGGAAAAAATATTTCTTTTGTATAATGTAGATAGAAATAACACATTTTCATATAGTGAAAAATAGCATTAGATATTGAGATACGAAAGTGGAGTTGATTAGTACTTCTAAACCTAGACAACTTCTTCTGACCTTTCCTTTAGAAAAATCAAAGATCTGTGGTCTAGTTGAAATACGGGATACTATAAATGTGTGCCAATAGGTCTCCCAAAACGAAACAGAGACTTTACAAACACGAAATGGAAATTCTCAATTTAGAATTACAATGTATTTGTTTTTACTCAGGCTACTTATTACGTATTACTTCACCGTGGTGCAGGGGTATCGCGCTCGTTTAGGGTGTGTGAGGCCTAAGGTTCAAATCCTAGTTGAGGCAACTTTTTTTAAGTGTCTGTTTTAAGGAAGTAGCCACGATATGCAAGGATAAAGTGTGGCTGTCATAAAAAATGATTTTTGATGCAACTCTAGTCATGCAAAATTCCATATACATGTATCAATCTCAAACTGTTATAGGAAAAAAATCATAACGCAGTCGCTGCGTAAGATGAATTATAGTATATAAAAATAAACTTATATAGGAAAATACATACAGATAATCAGTATGATTTAGATTGCAAAGATCAGAAAATACCACAGAGCTTGCAGCCCTTTGATTTTTATTGCTGGCGGTATAAATTTACCTTAATCATTCTTGTAAAATATGAAATATAAGATCATGAAGGCGTTTTAAACGGCGTTCCATACTCACATAATTATGTCACCTTTATTCAAAAAATGTTTTCCCTTTGATCTTATATTTTGTGGTAAGTTTTTCACTTTAGATTTTCTCTCCTTTCTATTTTATTACTTTAGAAAATTATTTCAAATTCTATGCAGTTTATCAAAGTGCAAAACACAGAAATTTCATTTGACAATCTATATTTCACTCCCATTGTTCATGTCTGACTCTTGAACGTTTTCATCCATTTATTAGGTAAACTGTTTATCATAACTGAGTTTTTATTCCTCTTAACAAAAATGATTTGAATTTTATAAAATATTTCAGAATCAATGAACTTGATATCAGAGCATCAGGTAAAGAGAAGAAAATAAAGGCAGTTTGAAGAAAGTAACCGTCAATGGGAATGTTGTCCGTTATTAAATTGAGGAAAGACAGATACTGCCTTTGTTAGTTTTAGGACAAAGCAATGGCCTGCTACTAAGTTCATATAAGGAAAGACCTTGATAGTTTTTATAATCAGTTTTAAACGAACATCTCAAACAATTGTGAAATTGAATACCAGGACGCTAAAATGTGTATATCGATTTGGATAGTTTGCAGTTCGAATGTACAATTCGTGATGCCACAAATCCAATTGTTTTAATATACATTGTAATTTGAATATTTCATTATCTACAATTGTTGAAAAGTAAAAAAACTGTAAAACCTCTTGTTGGCGCTTTTGTTTTTATATGTAATAACGGGGTTTTCTCTCAATGTCTGGCTGTCTTGTGAAATTCCTAAGTTAAATATGCCCTTAGCTGCTAAATATCATTCTTTTTCACATACAAAAAAAATCCATAATACGGGTACATATGTATATAGCAGCATATTCACGAGATGTTGGTCTTCCAACGGATCCTTTGTTAAATAAGACATATCACACAGGTATATGAAGCTATGTCTAGAACTAAGCTATGTTTTCACATAAGCACGCATGCATGCACGCACACAAACAAACAAACACTCACACAACAACTGTTCTACTGAAAGAAAACACATGCCGATTAAAATAGTCTACCAAAGAGGTAATTTCATAGTCCATTGTCTCAGAGCATGGAAGACTTTCTGTCCTTTTCGAATGTTATGTGCATAAGCATTTTAGTATGATGTAGCTAGCTAAATGCTCATTTAATGAAACTGTTTTTCACCTTACCAGTAACTTATTGCCAAAGCACAGGAAACAGGTATCAGTCTGTCAGGTAAGTGTTTCGTATGAAACCAAAATTGTTGCGTTCAGATATTTGATGCGTACAGTAAGAAATACGAAAATAGTGTAAATATATGCACAATAGATAGTAAGAACTTTTCGTGCATGTACTTTTGCTTTTAATTAGTATACATGTTGGCGCTATATCTTATGAAATATCTGTTCCAATATATCTGTTGTAATATTATTTTTATCAGTATGTCATTTTTTACCGGTGGCATTTGAAGAAACAAATGCTTCTATAATCTCCTTACTATGTTATATATTCTTTATTTTGATCACTATATGTAATTATTACTTCTACTCCGCATGTACTATATTGTTGAACAAAATTATAACGTACAAGAAATATTAAAAACAAACCGGTGTTTCTCACGTTATTTGTCACTTTCCTCCGCCATTTTTCCTTATCGTACCATTTCACCTCGCTTTAAAAAGTAAGAAACCTTGATACGTTCGGCCCCCTGGTCTGGTTACAAGTCTTATCTACCATCTAAAAATGTTGTCATCATTTGTAAAATGATAAAGTAAGAAAACATTGGCATGAAATATATGCTTTGATTTATAGACAATTGGTATTAAGAAATTTGGTATAATACAAACCCATTGTTAAATATAGGCATGCTTATAAAAATTGCACTTTCAATAGATGCGAAATTCTTGGAAATAATAAGCCGCCAAACATATCTTATTCGTTTTGTTTTCAGGAGTTATAAGTGGAGTTCTTATCAATAAATTTGGTTTATCAAAGACGACATTTGTTTCGAGTTTGCTCGTTCCACTTGGATTTGCAATGTCATATTTTGTAACAGATATCTACCACCTTTACATCACTATCGGCGTTATAGCAGGTATAATTTAATTAGTGCTTTGCTTTTAATTGTTGATTAAAGCAAGAAAAGGTCGAACTGTTGTATTTTCATTATGTTATTATTATGTTTAAGTTGGAAGGCAATGTTTTCCACAATCGAAATAAATGAAAGGACTTTAGTTTATTTCTATATATTAAAAAAGTAAACTTCGACACGCCGTTTTATATAGTGATGCATCATTATTCTTCAACTCATTTACAACAGTAATTGAAATTATTTTAGGAATAACAAAAAAGAATAAATTTTATACAATTACACGATATCAATATAAAACATATTACAGTATAACATAATATACATGATATTACCTTTTTGAGTCATTTTCAATTTTCACATTTACACCGTATATATCCAGTAACGCCGGAATGTGAAAATAACGCACGATTCGTGCAATAAGTAACGAAGAGTTGTGCAATAAGTGGCGGATACCTGACAGGATTTCAAACGCGGTAAGTAAACAGGCCAATTTTTTTTTTATTTAACCGAACTGAAAGAAGGAAAAGCCGCATACGACTGCGAAGACATTATTCTTTATCATTCATCAAGATCATTTCCGTGAAATTGCCTACTTATCAAGATCATTCGTGAAAATGATGACTTGGTGTTGATATTTTGTCGACTTTTATAAATATAATAAAGTAACTTTTATTTAAGAGATATTTTACTTAGAAACTGTGATGCCCAAAACTTGTAAAACTAGTACAACCTTATTGTCATCTACTAAACTTAAATAAAATATAACCCTTGGGGTAAAGCTTTACCCCACTGTTGAGGTTTCTTATTATATGTTGACTTGTATGGGAAAAAAACATATGAATTTATAAGACCTTATTCCAAGCATTATTATATACGTTTGCAAAACTAACAGGACTAATGACTCTAAAAGAGGCCACAAGTACAGAGCAAGGTCACATTCATACAGACTGACCATTTACTCACTCAGATAGCTCATTTGTACAAATGCATATACTCATACTTTGAATGAAATTGTTTCAAGTTCACAGCAGAGCAAACCATTTTATAAATTCAACAGGTCAAGGTGAAATAGACTAAAGACAGATTAAATTTTGGTTACTTTCTCAATGTGCATGTTTATTGAGATGCTACTATAGATGTGTTTGTTGAAAATTTTATCAATTCATGTCATGAAGGTCTAAAAGTAGACTTCTCCGTGTTTACTATGTAATTTATTTGTAAGAACAATGTTAATCTGTAATTAACAAAGCCAATTTTCATAACTACATGCATCATCTCAATAAATATTATGAAATTGCTACCCGATCGCTACCCCGTTGTTTTATTGCGTTCTTAAACGCATTACTTCGTACTCACTTCAACAAAGACTTATATTATGAAGCTTATAGCTCTGTGGTTCGAGACAGTGTCTATATTGTCTACGCAATCAAACTAAAATAAATTCTGAATAAAATGAATTAAAGCTTCCCAACAAAATATATATTTGAAAAGTGTTTATACTCGCCGATTAAGGGCGTTAAATCTGTGTGACAATTCAGTACCGTATATGTAAAAGGTCATGTTTTTTGGCCTTACCGCGAAGCACTTTTCACGAACATCGGCGTTACCTCATAAAAACGACTTGAACCACTTTTTATCAGCTTATTTTCAATTTTCTATGTCAGAGAAGTTTAGAAAATGTCCCTTGTCTACCAAACATCAAAATAGTACGGTATAATATGCAATGCTGGACTTGTAAGAGTCGATAAAAAGTCAACATTACGATTAAAAAGGTGTTCAAAAGACAAGAATAAAGATCAACAAAGCACAGGCAACTTTCATAGGACGCAGCCCCACCCCCGACACACCCAAGTAGGGCACCAAGCCATCATTTTCACGAATGATCTTGAAAAGAAAGCAATTTCGTGGAAATAACCTAGATTGGGGATAAAGAATAATGTCTTTGCAGCCATATGTGGCTATTCCTTTTTTCAGTTCTGTTAAATTAAAAATATATATTGGCCAATGTACTTACCGCGTTGGATGGAAATCCTGTCAGCTATCCGCCATTTATTGCACAATTCTGCGTTACTTATTGCACTTATTTCACATTCCAGCGTTACTGGATACACACAGTTATATAGGGCAGTTTTTAATTGTTATTTGCTTGTTTGTTTTTGTTTATTGTGTATGAGATTCAGTTTTTCTCTTTTTTATAATCAAGGTATTGGGATATCGTTGTCTCATGTCAGTGCTGTAATTTCTGTCAGCCGAATATTTGCCGACAACGAGAAACAACGTGTTATTTGTGCTACAATTCATTCCACATGGGGATCAATCGCCGGAATTATTTACCCTTACTTTTTGAAATGGTTAGTTAAATCGTACGGACTAAGCGGGACATTCCTCATATTAGGTGGTGTCTATTGTAATACGTTCTGTTTTTTTGTTTTTCTATGGCAGCAACATAGATCAGGAACGTTAAGTGATAGATCACAAAAGCGAAGAAAAGCCGAAAATGCATCTCAGGTATCCAGTTTGTATATGGAAGCTCGTAGTATATTTGAAACATTAAAGCTGTTAATTTCGATTCCATTTTTATGTTTGATAATTGGAAATGGACTAACTCTTGCAAGTTTGAACGGATATTTAGAACACGCGTTTGATATTGCTGAATGGAAAGGATACCGTGAATCGGAAACCAAGGAACTGTTCGTCATTTTGAATTGTTTAAATGTGCTAGCTACAATAACACCAGGTCTTGTTAAATGTAGGTTTGATGTTCATCCCTTTATTTTTCTAATACTGTCATCTCTTGCTGGGTGTGTTGGACACATGTTGATATATGCTTCGACAAACTATCTAACGTATGCAGTTGCATCTGGTTGTGTTGGCCTTGTTTCTGGAGGAATATTTTCTGGGTCCATTATTTTCATTATGGAAACAATGCAAAAGGAACAAGTCAGTGTTGCTATTGGATCAATGTTAACTGTTAACGGACTTTTATCTGCAGGTTCAGGACAGTTATTTGGTATGTATTTTTGCTTCAGATAAACTACGTATGGTAAAAGGAAGTGAGTTTGTATTTTTAATTACATTCAAATTACACCATTTACGTCCTTTTAACCGTAAAAAGGAATAAAAACCGTAATGCTTAGATTTATCAAGTGTAACCTTTTATTATCAATAAGTTTGGAAGGTTATGGAACTATCAGTTTATAAATAATATGTGTCGAATTTATATCAAGCTACTTAGATAACTATTATACTGCTATTTTGCCGTCTAAGATCGAATCACTACTGTTCAATCTCCGTTTACTATAAAGAGTATGTTTTATATGAATTTAAAACTGCTTGTTTTGTGGTATGCAGAAATTCATCAGCAAAATTTAAATGTAAGATATTATCAAGACGTTATCCAAAGAATACCAAAAATTTGAACTTAGCATGTTATTATAATTTTGAAAGCTTTTGGGGATACGAAAATTTTGGGCCATATTTTAATAGGGTACAAAGGAAAATATTTGGTGGGTAAATTAAACTAAAAAATATTTGTTTCGTGGTTTTTCTTCTTAGGAATTGGGGACAATACGGGTTCCTATGCATGTCTTAAAAAATTCACGTTTTCAAGCGTTCGGATATTTATATAAAGGCATTGCATTCATCTTTTGTAGGAAAAGTTTATAATTCACGCATTTTTTTTATCAACATTTTGATTTTACTTTAAAATAAATTGTTTGCATTTTTTTTTTCCGTAGTGAACGTCATACAATAAAATAATTGGGGATAAAAAAAAGGCTGTTTTTCTTGCTATGCCCCCTTTAATACTCCTAAATAAAGAGACAGCAGTGATCATTATCTTTTGTTTCTATAAAATTTAAATTTACAATGCGGGGTCTGGTTTTGGGATCAAACTGATACTGAATTTGCCCGAATCTTCAAAAGATTCTCTAAAAAGAAAACTTTTTCTTTTGCGGGAAATTTTCAGACCTTTAGACAAATTTGTAAAATGCTACCAAGACACTTCCCAACTGGAAAATGGTATGAAAAAGATTTTTAATTTAAAACGTAAAAATTTAAAAACGTTAAGAAAATATTGAGTCACAAAACAAAAAAATTTCCCAGCTTTTTTTACGGCTAAAAAGATTTTTCCAATGGTGAAAAATGACTCTAAATGTTTTGGCAAACTAAAAAGATATACAATCGTCATAGAGCAGTAAAAATTTTTTAAAAGCTTAAAAGGGGGTTTTTTGGGTGTACTTAACGAAATATTTAAAATGAAAAAATGTAAAAATATAGATATTTCGACAAAGAATTGAAAGTGAAGTTAAAAAACATATATTTTGATTCTGTATTTCAGGTAGAGGTTGTCCAGTAATATTACCCCAGAATTTTTTATTACGGAAAAAAGTGTTTACACATGTTTTAGTAGGTTTTTTCAATAGGATATTCTTTCAGTGAATTCCGATATTTGGTCGACTTAATTTTGTAACAAAAAATTAAAAAGGGGTGTTAAAAATGAAAACTACGGGGGTTTTTTCCTGGAAAAATGTTTTTCAAAATTCCAAATTGTCCCAGTTTAATTAAAATTTGATTCTGCTTAAGGGGTGGTGGGGCGATGACGGTAATTTCCATTTTGCCCGTACGGCCATGAACGGGCTCAATCAACCCGAGCCTCACTTTTTCAATTTTCCGTGTTTTTTTTTAGGGGGTTCTTTTTTCTCATTTTTAAAAATTTTTTTTGTGTTTTTGCAATTTGTAATTTTTTTTCCCCTGTAAAAAATTTTTAAAACCAGGCGGGTTTAAACCGGGATTCAAAAATTGTAATGCATTTATTTTAAGCATTTTGATCTACCCTCAAAAAAAAAAAAACGTAAATTATATGGGGGTTTTGTAGTTTTAAAAAAAGTTTTTTTTGAGACATAATAGAAATTTTGTTTTAAAAAAGGAAAATGGTTTAAAAAAGGTATTTTTTTAAAGCCAAAAATGTGTTTAAGGTCATATGTTTTTGATGAAACAACCGAATAAAATATACAGAGTTTTGGGTTAGAAGCCCCCATATTTTTTGTTCTTTATGGAGTTTACGATGTTTGTCGGAAAATATTTTAAAGGGGAAATTAATCCCCCGCCCTTTTCAAGTTTTTTTATTGATTTTTTGGAACGATATCGCTTTAAATGTCTGCTACTAGTGAAAAGTTTCAGTCAGAGCTAATGTCCTCAAACAGTTTCTTCTTCGATGCCGCAATTGGACACAGTTTGACACTAAAACTACCCACTCTTTTTAATCCTCCTCACGAATGGCAAAGCCCTTTCACTGTGTAGCTGTGTTATGAAAATTTCTACTGGTCAAACATTTTCTCTTTGAATGTTAGATTTTTTTCACAGGCCCGTAATAGATTTTTATTGTGTAAAATTCACTCAAACAGAACTCTTTCATACAATTCAATCAACAGAACACATTATTATTTTAAAGAGATTAAACTTGTATTTTTAGGTTCTAATTGGCTCATTTTCATTTCTAATTAACAAAGTTTTACTAACATTTTTTAAGCCTATTATAGCATTTGGCACGAATATGGCCAGTTATGTCTTGACGTGCGTAAAATTTCTGAAACATGAAATACGCATTTTTTGATATTTGTACGCAAATGTTTGCCAAGATCTTGGAAGAAGAAGAAATACCATTACAGAGTAGAATAGAAGACACCCTCATCTAGCTGCCAAAGAAAGGAGACTCGGGACTATGCTCAAATTACAGGGGGATCACACTACTGTCCGTCCCAGCAAAGATCTTCAACAGAGTAATTTTGGAGCAACTGAAAGGGCCAGTTGACAAAAAACTGCGAGACCAGCAGGCAGGTTTCAGAAAGGACCGATCATGTACAGACCAGATAGCAACACTTCGCATCATTATAGAGCAGTCCATAGAATGGAACTCTCCACTCTACATAAATTTTGTGGATTATGAGAAAGCTATCGACAGTCTGGACAGAGAGATGTTATGGAAACTGCTTAGACATTACGGAGTGCCTCAAAAAGTTTGTAAAAACTGATCAGAAAACTCATATGAAGGAATGTCCTGCAGAGTAGTGCACGGGGGCAACTGACAGAGAGCTTCAGAGTCAAGACCGGAGTGAAAGCAATGATGTTTGCTATCACCATTTCTGTTTCTTCTTGCCATCGACTGGATTCATGAAGACCATAACCAGGGAAAAGAGAAACGGAATACAATGGACACTCTGGAAGCAACTGGACGATTTGGATTTTGCGGATGATTTAGCATTACTGTCAAACAATCACCAACAGATGCAGGAAAAGTCCTCAGAACTGCTTAACACATCAGCTTCAATAGGACTCAACATTCACAGAGGAAAGACCAAGGTCCTAAAAGTTAATACCACCAAAAATGAGCCAATAAATTTAAATGGAGAGCCGCTAGAAGAGATAGAATCATTCACATACCTTGGCAGTATAGTGGACAAGCAAGGAGGTACAGATGCTGATGTCAAGACCAGAATCGGCAAAGCAAGAGGAGCATTTATCCAGCTAAGAAACATCTGGAATTCAGGAGTCATAAGCAGGAACACCAAGCTTCGACTTTTTAATTCTAATGTCAAATCAGTCCTCCTGTATGGTGCAGAAACCTGGAGATTTACCAAAGCCACCAACCCTAAGATCCAGACATTTGTCAACCAATGTCTTCGTCGAATCCTTTCCATCCGCTGGCCTGAAACCATCAGTAATAAGGAATTATGGAGAAGGACCAACCAGTGTCCAGTTGAAGAAGAGATTCGGAGAAGAAGGTGGGGTTGGCTAGGACATACCCTACGGAAGCCGAGAAGTAACATCACAAGGCAGGCACTAACATGGACACCCCAAGGAAAGAGAAAACGGGGACGACCAAGAAACACCTGGAGAAGGGACCTGGAATCTGATGTCAAGCTGACAGGACAGACATGGGGACAACTTGAACTAATAGCAACAAACAGGCAGCGCTGGAGAACTATCGTCGATGGCCTATGCACCAAGAGGAGCGAAGGGCTAAAGTAAAGTAAAGTAAGAACAAAAAGCTTCAAATGTAGCAGTATTTGTGACTGTTCCAGATATTCTTTGTATATAAAAGTGCATTAAAATACTGACTTAAATTTTAAAAATGCCAGATAATAGATTTGTCAAGAAATGTTATAAGATGATGATAAATGATGATTACTATGGACATGTTCATTGGGTCACATCTGTAAAAATATGTTGACAAAACTACGGTTTAAGCTATTTGTGGTATGACAAAGAGGTGCAATATGAAAATTATTTTTTGAGAGATTTTGAAAGTAGACTAAAAGATACAAGTCTTCAGGAGTGGTATAAAAGTATAAATACAAATTCAAAGTTTCAACTATATAAAACCTTCAAAAGGGAATTTATATTCGAAAAATATATAAATACTCATAATCTCAGGAAATTTCGGTATACATATGTAAATTTTAGAATCGGTAGTAATGATCTAGAAGTTGAAAAGGGGAGATATAATAATACACTAAGAGAAAATAGAATATGCAATTATGTGATACTTATGCTGTGGAGGATGAATATCATTTCTTGTTAAACTGTAATTATCATTCTAACTTACGTGCAGCATACATACCTATGAAATATTTCACTCAACCAAATATTAATAAATTTAATATTATCATGTCAACTTAAATGAAGAACTTATAAAATCTGTCGCAATGTATTTATATTATGCATTTGAAAAAAGAAAAAGATACATACAAGAATTGTAAATAAAACTTATATCATACACATGCTATGCTTTATTAAAATGTTTGTAATTGTATATATTCTTTGCATGGGCCGGAGGCTTTACAGCAAATACAAGTTTTTTGTTGTTGTTGCACAATAGGGCCATAATGGCCTTAATATCGCTCACCTGAATATAAATTCTCTTAAAGCTACATTAAATAAAACATGGAAACATATTAATCCGTCGGCTTAAAACCAAGCATTCTATAGTTTCGTTAACATTTTTAACAGTATTGGTGTAAATCTCATAAAAATTGTTCATAAGTTATTATTTTAAACGGAAAAACCCGCAGTAACACTTAAGTTCGTATACAAATTTTAACATGCAAATGAAGACCAGTATAATTGGCTCGTGAATGCGCTACGTAACAAAGGTAAAATCAATTGCAACCATGTGGATCACAGCAAATAGGAGATATTCTTGTGCAAACAAACTTTACCGTTTTAGTTTCACGGCGTTTACAAAAAAGTAATCATCTCATAAAAAAAGATTGAATTTGTATGAAACATCTGTAATATTATGCAGAAATAAACCGTTAAATTTGGACTGCCACTAAAAATGTTTGTTGATTTTCTGCTGATGTACGGATGACAAAAGGCGGAGTTTCTCATGCAAATAGAAATTGTTCTTCCGATTTCGCCACAATGAGGTTGTAGAATTTATGGCTTATAAAACTAGACACAAAATGAGGACGGGAGTCGATATGAAACATTTAATTTACGAAATGAAGCTATTACTTTTTTTATGAAATTTATTAAATGTACCTTTAATGACAAGTAACAAGTAATATTGTAAACTATATACGAAAACAGATATAAAATCTTAATCTTAAACTGATACACCGTGAATATCCAGTAACGCAGGAATGTGCAAATAACAATTTGGAAATGAATAGTACAGAATACAAAATCAGATTAACATTGCAAACTTATTTTGATTGAGTCATGAGATATAATGATAGGTGCAACATCTCTTATATGTAAATGGCATTCAATCATCCATACTAATCGTTTTCATCGTGTATATCCAGTACTGCAGGAATGAGCAAATGCCGCAAGGATGAAAAAAACGCAGAATTGTGCAATTTTGTGGCTAAAACGAGCGATAAATAAATGAAACATTTTTTATTGTACACGAAATTGGGAGAAATCAATATGCGCATACGGTTGCCGAGACATTATACTTTAAACCTCATCAAAACTATTTCCATAGAAATGTTTATTTTTCAAGATCATTCGTGAAAATGACGACCTGACTAGCGTATTGATGGCTATTTTTAGTTTTGTTGATTTCTTAAAATACATAACATACCTATCACTCAATGATTTTCATATTCGGTGTACCTGTGACATTTTCCAATCTACTCTGTAATATTTCAAATAATTTAGCAGGTAAATCGTAATTGAGACCATTTTTACCAGGTAACGCCGAATTCATGAATGAAGCATTGAGGCAACGGCGGTTATCTCATTAAAAGTCTTAATCCAATTTTACCAGTTATACGACACTTTTAAGTTTGACAAAATGTCTAAGGTATAAGAATATGAAAAAAAAAATGTTTTATATGTGTAAAATGTATATATTCATTTACAAAAGTCACCTTCAAAACGGCTAACATGCTGTCTTTCTTACGAATGATCTAAAGATAAAATATCCCCGAAAAAATTGTAATGTTGAATAAAGTATAATGTCGTAACAGCCGTATGCGCTAATTCATTTCTTTAAGTTTGATTTGGAAAATAAAATTGTTCTTTGTGTTAATATTCGTTTTGGCGATAGCGTTATACAGATTCGGCGTTAAATAATTGCAGTTTCCTTCCTGCGTAATTGGGTATGCAGGGTGTGATATCACAAAGATTATATTTATATCAGAAATAGTGCAAGTAGACAATTGTGTTGTTTTTAATTGCTAAGGGAAAAAATTACAAAAGAAGTCACTGGTTGCTATACAAAATCAGACAGAAAATTCTTTGAAATTCAGTGGTAGATTTACTCCTTGCTATGAAAATTTAATGTTTGTTATGGAAGTCACTGTTACTATTTTCGTCAATGTTTCCTTTAGAAGTCACTAGTTGCTATGAAAATTATAGTTTGCTATAAAAAGTCAATGGCTGCTTTGAATTCACTAGTTGCTATGGAAAGAAAATGATTGCTTTGAAGTCATTGTTTGCTATTGAAAGTCAATGGTTGCAATTTTAGCCACTGGTTGCTAACGAAAGTCAATGGTTGCCATGGAAAGAAACTGCTTGCTTTGAAAGTCAATGGTTGCTATAATGTAAGTCACTGGTTGCTATGGGAAGTCACTGGTTGCTATGGTTGTCACTGGTTGCTAAAAAGGTCTTTGGATGCTATGGAATGTCTATAGTTGCTATGTAAGTCACTTGTTGCTATAAAAGTCCGTTCTTGCTATGGAAAGACACTGGTTGCTATGGAGGTCATTGATTCTTGTTGAAAGTGTCTGGTTGGAAATGTATGGTTGCTATGGGGGGTCAATGGTTGCTTTTGGAGATAATGGTTTTTATGGAAAGTCATTGGTTGATATTAGAAGTCACATTTAAGGAAAATCAATGTTCCTCCGGGGAGGTGCGTATTTTTACACCAGGGCTATAATTCGAAAACATCTTAAGGTCCACAAGACTATGTTTCATGTTCAATATCGCAAGATATAGCTCTTGCAGTTTCAAGAAGGATATTTATTATATGAGAAAAGTCCATGACCCCAATGGGCAGCATTTGGGAACCAAGAGCTTCAATTTAAACAATCTTAAAAATTTCTTCTAGATAATGTTTCATGTAAAAATAATCTAAGCATTTTGCTCCTATAGTTTAAGAGAAGATTTTTTTAAGTTTAATTTATATACATATATGAAATATCTTTGTTCCTCCAGGACGGAGCCAAAGTTGACGTAAGGGCTATGATATGAATAAATATTGTACAGGTCCACCAGAAAATGTTTCATACCCAATATATAATCTGTAGCCTCTAAAGTATATTATAAGGAATTGACGGCTGTTGCAGGACCAATTTTGACCCAAAAGCTGTAATCTGCAAATTGTAAATAGAGGTTCACTAGACAATGTAACATGCTAAATATCTAGCTGTAGCTCCTGTAGTTTTGTAGAAAAAGAATAAAATCTTTACTATATACATATAAGGAAAACACATTAACTATAGGGCAGGGCTAATTTTGACCCCAGGGCGATAACTTGAACAATCTCTGTAGAGGTCCACAAGATAATGCATTATGCATGTAATGCATTTCGGATAAAGACTTTTCGAGTATGCGTTTCTATCTTTTATTTTCAAACATCTCAACTTCAATTCAGTTGTCCTTCTTTGAAAAATCATCAATTTCAACATATGTATGTTATAATTTAATTTCAATGTTTACAAAATGGTTATTTCCTTATCTATAAGAAATAATTAGTATGTCATTGTTATGCAAGCAATGTTAACATTTCTCTTTGTACTGAAAACTTAGAAATAACATAATTTTGCATGTTAGTCAGTTTTACTTCGGCCGAGTATCATTTTCTAAAGATATTTCTTGTTTCTTGTTAATTCTCCCATACCGTTTGTTTCTAAATATTTAACTAGATTATTTCTTGTTATTAATGATTTACTTTTTCTGTTAAAATTTACTATAAGCTTCAAAATACACATATTAATCAATTCGCTGGTAAAATACCTACGTAGAACCATCAAGTGTTGGTAAACTTAACTTTAATATACATGCAGATCAATATAAAATAAATAGATAAACGACAAATGTAATGTAATATTTACTGTAATGGTAAGTATGGTTATGGTTCTTTTTAGATATTGCGTTAGCTCTTGAAAGCGTTATTACTTATATACAAGAAAAGCATTGATGCAAAGCATCAAAGGCGACGCAAAAAAAAAGATCAAGTTTTACTCCTAAATACATAACAAAAGATGACATAACAATACCATTACATGTGACCTGGAGGCTAGGCCCAGTTTAAGTTGAAACTTGAACCAAAATGGATAGACCCTGTCTTGCCAAGATGCAAAGACAATTTTTAGTCAATAAACAAATCACTAATAAGAGTCATGCCATAAGAGAGAATTTCTTCAGATTTATTTTACAAGATACAAGGATACCTGAGTCATCAGCATATAATAAAAGCTTATTGCTTAGGGTTGCAGACATGTCATTGATAATATAAGACATAAAAGAAGACCTAAAATGAACCTCAGGGGAACACCATAGGTACTCGGAACAGTAGTAGAATGAGTACCAGCCGCATCCACCAGCTGTTGTCCATCAAATATTAGACTTGAACCATGTAAGAATGTCATTACCAATGGCAGATGCTAGAAGTTTCATGAAGAAGAAGAAGAAGAACTTCTGCATGTGCAGTATATAGTGTGATCAACTGTAAACCACAACATATTTCCCAACTATATTGATTTGTGTCCTTGAATTTTTGATGTTTACAGAGCATAGTGAATTAAACTCAGGGATATATGCAGTCACAGGATGAGAAAAACTTTCAGCTTGACCTGAACTCGATTCTGTGACCCACAGAATAATTTACCGCGGCTGTAGCGATTGACCTATCTGGCCGCTTACACATTTTCTCGGCTAAATAGTGAACAGTTCTTAACAATGACAGATACTTTTAGATTTTTAATTAACAGGTAGATTAATTCTTAATTAAACAAATAAGAAAAAACTTACATACTCATAGTCTTAATCAAAATAACAATTTATATATTGTATTATTTTTACTAAAAAACGGCTCATACATTTATTGGTTGTGTCATTATTTATAACAGATCAATTTGAAAGTGAACATAGCTCTACTAATACATGTACAATATCTGTAGATAAAAAACTAACCTTTTTTCCTTGATAAGTAATTTTATGGAGGCTGATTTGTATTTTGCATCAGGGGGCACCAGGCCAAAACATGAAAATACAACAAACGAACCACTTTGTGGTAGATTGTATTTTCATGTTTTCATCTGGTGCCCGGTTACTTTTTGTACTTTGTCGGTTTTCATGTGACACAAATCACCCACTATAAAATTTAGTGCACAAATTTATTCAGGTGCAAGTAACAATCTACTCTATGAAAAGTCTGTAGTTGGGTTGACTCTGGAGACCTGGAGGTTGAGACCGGTGTCCCTCCATGACAAATAGATAAGACAGAAGCTGTCCTTTTCAAACTATTCACATGTTGGAAAAAAAAATTTAAATAATTCAGAATATGATTTTTTGAGACTTTATAAATTATATTGCTTGATCCAAATTTAAGGACATGTTCTTCCCTTAAAGGACCAGTACTGACCTACTAGCACATAGAATGTTGAATATATATCTATATTGCCATGCAACTGTCCGGTGGAAGTGCACCATGGACCCTGCTATAACTAGTTATGGACACTTATTAACCTCAATTCTGGATAGGTTATAATGTAACCTGCCAAATCTCACATGTTCAGAAGATAAACCACAACATCCAGGCTAAGATTCCTTTAACTGTATTATAGATATTATTATTAGCCAGGTAACTTTAAATGAAAGTCCTCCATCACTTTAATTATAATGTCATAACTGTTACTCTTTATATATAGAAATATTAAAAGTGTCATCATATTCAAATACTACGATATACATGTATGCATATAACATTAACAATTCCCAGTTCCTATTAAATAAATATGAAATCTTAACATTAACATAAACATTTGCACTAATGGATGGAATTCAAAATCTACTAGAAAGAAAACTATAATGTTTAAACTGTATCATAAATACATGTACTATTATTAGCCTGCTTACACTGGGTATTAACACCTATAACCTGTAGACCAATCAAAACCTGTATAATCATTTTATATAAATTTAATTGAAAGTCTCATGTATAGTATAAAAAAATCTCAAATAGTCTATATCATATAATAAAGATTGGGTTGTGTGAGTGTCTAAACATTAAATGCATATCTCTTGCAGTAACAAATACTGTTCCATAAGACTTAACTAAATAACTAACTGCATATACATTGTATATTAAGTGTTTAAAATTGATAACTACAGGATGTTATCCTTTCTCTGTTATGGATATGGGCACCTATATTCATAGCTTTAATTTTCAAACTTTGATTTTAACCAAAGGTTCTTTTATTAACAATTTATATACAAACACATAGAAAATAATAATTAGTTTCACATAGTGATTAGAAGATTCCTGTAGCAGAATACTTGTAGGTATGTACAAACTGAACAAACTCCAGTCTATACGGTATATAAAGCCAGTAAAAAAATTTTTTTAATATTCACTCCTCAGGGCCTCTATGCCTTTGAGAGACCTTATAACTGGCAAATGTTAATCAACAAAAATAGTAAGTAATACCTAAGATAGACAGAAAAGAGCAAATAATTTAGTAAACATGAGTTACTTCTCCTTAAAATAGAGAAAACCTGAAACTAAAAAGAATACCCTAAACAGCAAAATTATGTAATGTTGCAGGCTCAGTTTTTTAAGCCATGCAAAGTAATGGTAAAATATTCATAAAAAGTTAGATGGCCATGTGACAGCAGTAATTGCAGAAAATCGGATAGCTTTCAACATCCGGATACTGGTACACTTTGTAAAAACAATCATTCTGTGCGAAAGATAAACGCAATATGGATAAAATCAATAGGATAATCGTTTACAACAGTTCCATTACCAAACTTAATTCTCATTTGCAGGTAAACGTTCTTCTTGTAGGAAAATTTTGAAAAAAATATAAATGAATGAAAAAGAATACGGTATCAATGTATACCAATGTAGGAACTATAAGGAACTAAAAAATTGACACCATAGGTCAGATATATATCTTAAAGTACACCTGTATGCAAAATTTAAACAAAGTTAATCGTACGGAAATCAAGTTATGGCCACTTCTCTGAACTCAAGCTAGGATGTTATGAGGGCCTTTTTTAGAAATGAGGAACCTTTTAGTAATCTACAATAACATTCTAATGAAAAATGCTTTCCCATTAATTTTTTGTAAAAAACAAAAAGTACCATTCAGCTAACAATCCACATAAGCAAAATCAGGTTTCTACTTAAAATTTAAGAAATCTGTATAAAAATGTTACCCCTACCCCACCCATTTTTTACCACGTGTCTGACCATTTTCTTACTAAGGGCATTAATTTTAAAAATCCTTAAAAAGTACCCAAATGAGTGCCTGCTTTCAAAGTTTCCCTAAATTTTTAAAGAAGTATATTGGTTGATCTTGTAAAATATGAAATACTTTAACAGTCTAGTTTTGACACTTTGAAAATATCATGTACCTTATTTATTACTACATTTAGCATAATTAAGCCAATAAATACCTATATAAATTAAAAAATCAAAATTAAA
Source organism: Ruditapes philippinarum (assembly GCF_026571515.1). Taxonomy (NCBI): domain Eukaryota; kingdom Metazoa; phylum Mollusca; class Bivalvia; order Venerida; family Veneridae; genus Ruditapes; species Ruditapes philippinarum. The sequence goes on along the minus strand of NW_026863897.1, from coordinate 180,606 downwards.
TACTTTTTTTCGTTCCAAATTGGACATGAGAGAGAGATACATACATAATGTTAAAAGAAAAAAGAAAGAAAAAAAAGTTGACCCTTCTTGGGATTGTACCCTCGGCCCTCATTTTCAATGTAGTTAAATGAAATTCTTCTCGTTTCGGATATAATAACTGCTTAGGTGTGTACTACCTTAAGATGTTTTAGTTTTGCTCATGAATTTCACGTTATTTTCGTGACTATCTGGTATTCATAGACCTGTTTGTCCGCTCTTTTTCACTCGACACAAGTATTTTGGCGTATTTACATGTAGATATTCATGTACATAATGAACGACGAAGAATCTAGAAATGAGCATAACTCCAAAGCTGAAATTGTTGCGGAATTAAAAGATTATTTCGACGGAAAATTCAGCGACTTGAAGCGGACTGTTAAATCCGATTCGGAGTGGATAGCAGAGAAAAAAGGTTAGACAGAATTCTTCTATTTCTTTGAAAGGCTTATCCAGCAAGAAGCAATTTCAGTTCAATTGGAACATTGACGATTTACTTGATAGTATAGATAAAGCCATTTCTTTGAGAGATACATCTAAGGCACAAAATTTTATAACAGAAGCTTAAGATTTGATAAAGCGTAGAAACAAACTTATTCGCATAGCAGACAGTTCTCCGTCAGGTTGGTCTACCATTCACGAATACGAATTACTGGACGTTGCCAGTGATTCGGAAGATAACAAACGTATTCGTAGGGCCGAAGATAAAGCCAAAGCTCGTATTGATAAAGCAAAGTCCTCTTCTGCTACTTTTACTAATTCTGGTTTCCAGTCTAATTTTCGCAGCTTCAGGCGAGGAGTGGGCTCATGATACTCTTTATCAGGGGGGCCAATCTGTTTCCGTTGTGGGCAAATGGGACACATTGCCTCGGGATGTATTCAACCCAACACCGGCTTCTCAAGACAGCTGGGATCTTCCACAGCATCCAGTGATACAACAGGCGAAAAAGCATGTGAAATCAAGAACAGCCGAGACTGATAAGTATTGGTTTTTTTAGCTCGACTTTTCTATGAAAAGGGGAGCTATCCTACTCGCCCCGGCGTCGGCGTCGGCGTCACACCTTGGTTAAGTTTTTCGTACCACCCCACTTTATTTCAGAAGTATTACAAGTATGGCTTTGAAACTTACCATACTTGTTCACCATCATAACCTCCATCTACAGACAAGAGTACATAACTCTGTCAAGGTTTTTGACAGAATTATGGCCCTTTTTTGACTTAGAAAGTGTATTGAGCTTGGTTAAGTTTTTTGTACCACCTCACTTTATTTCAAAACCATTGGAGGTATTGCTTTGAAACTGACCATACTTGTTTACCATCACGACCTTCATCAACAGACAAGAGGACATAACTCTGTCAAGGTTTTTGACAGAATTATGCCCCTTTTTGACTTAGAAAATACATTGAATATGGGTAAAATCCACTTATTGCCTTAACCCTTTGAGATATTGCTTTGAAACTTTTAATGCTATTTCACATCATTACCCCCATCTGTACGCAAGAGAAGGTAACTCTGTCAAGGATTTGTTTTAAAAATTAAGGCCTTTTATCGACTTAGAATCTTGGTTAAGTTTTTAGTACCAGTCCACTTTTTGACTGAACTGTTTGAGATATTAATTTGAAAGTTGGAATACTTGTTTACAATCATGATTCCCAAACATGTCCAGGAGAAGGTAATTCTGTCAAAGATTTTATTTGAATTATGGCCCTAACTGTCAATGTTTTGTATTATAGGCAAGCACTAAAAAACTTAAAAAATCTAAAAAAATTCATTCCTATCCACTTGTTCACTTTACCATAAATTATGTCATATAAACATTGCTGTAATATTCAAGGGTATCAAACAACTAGTTTTTTTTTCTTTCTTACCAGCCCTCTTTTGACTTAAACATTTCAAACTTTGCTGCAGTGTTCAAGGGTATCACACAATTCAGTAAAATAATTCTTCACTAAATATCTTAATGCTCATGGCCATTGTTCACTTTAAAAATACAGAGATTCTTGTATTGCCTTTTACTGCAAAAACTTTTTTTATTGGCAAGCAATAAAAAAGTCGAGCGCGCTGTCTTACGGACAGCTCTTGTTTATTGTACGGACTTAAATTTTACACAAACATTTGACTATCACGAATACATTGAAAGTTCAGTACTTGTATCCAACCTTTCAGTTAAAGGCAGATTAAAAAAGGCTTTGACTTTTTGGGAAAACGTACTGCAACGTAATGTTGATATTTTATCTTGTATTAAACAAGGTTATGTTATTCCTTTCAGTGTTCAGCCTCCGACATTTTACATGAATAAAGAATTGTTAATTCCACAGGGATAGATGTATAAGTTTGATCTTTCAAGTGGTTATCATCATTTGTCAGTTAAACGTATTCATCATTCATATTTGGGATTTTCTTGGATTATGAACGGAAAACGGCGTTATTTTTTTTTCATTATTACCTTATGGTTCGACGTCTGCTCCTTTTATTTTCACAAAATTGTCACAGGCACTAGTCAAATATTGGCGTTCTGAAATTTTGAGAATAGTGTTATTTTTAGATGATGGTTTGGGGGTCAATAAATCGTTTGAACTTGCAGCGTTATACTCAAAATTTGTTAAATGAGGTTTTCATTGAACGCTGCCTTCTTTGAACGCCGCTTTCCTTGTTGATCTTGTTTATCATATTTTATCTATTTCAGACCGTCGTATAGATAATACACTGTCATGCATTATTTCGATCAAAAAAGCTTTTCCATATGTAACTGCCAGATAATTAGCGCAACTGTCGGGCAAAATGATTTCAATTATGCCAGTACTCGGAAATGTATGTTTATTACAAACTAAATGTTTTCACCAAATTATTGAAAAAAAAAGAATATCATGGGATTCTTTGATTAACATTTCAGAAGTTATCAACATAATTTTATTTTGGGAAAGCCAAATGTTTTTGTTTTTAAGATTTTTCCCCTTTTTTTTTATTTTTCTCTTATTACAGTTTTTTGGGGCTTTTTAGTGAATGTAAAAAATTGCTCATGAGCTTCCTTCGTGAACAAAAAAATAAATTCCCCATAGGAGTTAATAAACTTATTTTTGGGTTAAGTAGTTTTTTTTCTAGATTGAAGGAAAACTTTTCTTTTTTTAAAAAAATTTGTCAAATTATTGAAAAGGGGACTTTAACAAGAAATGGGAAATTTACATTTTTTTAATATTTGTGCACGTTATAGTATTTCGCTACATGTACAATGGATAAGGAGTGAAGAAAATAGAGAGGCTGATTTGTATAGTAAAATGATAGATTTTGATGATTATGGTGTTACAAGAGATTTTTTTCATTTTATAGACAATTTATTTGGGCCTCATACAGTTGACCGATTTGCAAATGATTACAACAGTAAACTTCCAAGATACAATTCTTTATATAAAACCGCTACGTCTGAAACAGTTGATGCTTTTTCTGTTGACTGGAGTGGAGAAAACAATTGGTTAGTCCCGCCTGTGGTTTTCATACCTAGGACCTTAAACCATATTGTAGCTTGCAAGGCAAAGGGAACTTTAGTAGCCCCTTTTTGGCCATCAAGCCTTTTTTCCCCTATAATATTTGGTTGTAATTCGAATTTTTAACCATTTATCAAATATGTTCTTCTTTTCAATGATGCAAGTGGCATGTATGAGCAAGGGAGAATTAAGGAATCTATTTTTGGAACTCAAAAATTCACGAGTAAAGTCATTGTAGTGAAGATAGATTGTAGTTAACTTGAGATTTAAAGTCCTTAAAATTATATATATTTAAATGAGTTATTTAATATGATTGTGTTCGAAAATTTTACTTGTTTGAATTAATTTTTGAGTGAAACAATGTAATTTCTTTTGGATTTATAGTGATTGATTTGTATGATTACCTTTCAAATTTGCTATTGTTTATAGGTTTAGTTACAAGTGCGTGTTGGTTAGAAGTCAAAGACATGTGTAATTTGTTACCAAGTAACCCAAGACTTTTCTCAGAAGTGAAGGACACTGTGTTATGTAGTAAAGAAGAATCAACATTACGTAACTATAAATATTCATTTGAAAAGTTTTCTTAATGATGTTCGCGATGGGGGTTTTCTTGTTTACCGGCAGTTCCAGCTACTGTAGCTATATATTTGCTGTCATTAATTCAACTTGAAAACGAATCTTGTGGCAAGTCAAAATTAAATTTAGTATTATATTCTATCAGTTGTATGCATGTGCTTGCTTCTATGATAACCCATGCAAGGACAGCTGGTTAAAACTCTGTTTCGAAGGTTGTTTAAGGAAGGTCTCTCGTCCAGTCGAAAGGAAAGAGACAATATCGCCTGTCATATCAAAGCAACTGATACGCGAATTTTCTTCTGAGAAATGTTCTATGGGAAATTTAAGAATAGCTACATTATGTGTGCTTTGTTATGCAGGTTTTTTAAGAATAAGCGAAGCTTTGAATATAAAACGATCTGATATAGAATTTTTTGATGCATATTGTTCGATTTATGTTGAAAAGTCAAAAACTGATGTATACAGAGATGGACAACATGTTATAATAGCTAAAACAGGAACATTTTCTTGTCCAGTTGCTCTTCTAGACAGATATTTACAAACTGCAATGATTCTAAGCACTTCTGACGAACATATATTTAGGCCTGTGACGTTGTGTAAACATTCGAACGTTTGTGATTTAAGGAAACCATTAAATAAAACGCTGTCTTACACTAGAACGAGGGAAATTTTCAAGAAAATGTTAACTAAATTAGGGTTAGATCATGCTAAATATGGTTTACATTCTTTTCGTTCTGGAGCAGCAACAATTAGTGCTAATAGGAAAACTTGTGATAGACTTTGGAAAAGACATGGGCGCTGGAAAATTGTTACTGCCAAGGATAGTTATGTTAAAGATTCTCTTAAAGATCTTTTGTCAGTTTCCTTAAATTTGGATATATAATGTATATTTTCATATTTAGATAACAATACATATATTAACATATGTGTTATTATGAACGATGCAAGAGTAAAAAGTTTGAATTGAAAATTGTTTTATTTTATACAGAATAAAGATTTTTAGACAGCAGTAGTGTTTACCTTTGCTGGGTGTAAGTTGTTGCTATATTTAGATGGAAGTGGTTGCCCTAGTTGGGCGGAAGTGATAGCCCTAGTTGGGCGGAAGTGATAGCCCTAGTTTGGCGGAAGTGACAGCCCTAGTTGGGCATATATGTCAAGTGATAATGCCCGAGATGTGCGGTGATTTATGCCCTAGTTGGGTGAATCTTTATAACATTACGTTATATTTCACAGTTTTCAGCTCAAACTTTTTAAAAATCAAGATTTAAATTCTATATAATAATGCTTTTCCCTAAATCTTTGTATTTTTGCATTGTTAATCTTAGTTTTTTGCTGGAAACTGTAGTAAAATTTCAGGAAAATCTTCATGTGGTACAAGAAGACATTTGAGAGATAAATTGCAATTTTGACAACGTTCGCAACATGGTTCATGATTGACTACACTAAGCAATGTTTGGTAAATATGTATCTTATTATCAATGATTATTCAGCGTATTTGTAGTTAAAAATAATATTGTTTTAATTGATTTATTTTACAGCAAAGTTTTTCCAATATATCAGAACATTGATTACATGCTTGACTTAATTTTGTCTGTTTTGATCGAAACATTTATTCTTTAATTTTTATTTTAAGTGTTTTACCCTCTTTGTTTTACTCGATAATTACTGTCAAATACAGAGTGTTATTCCTATGTTTGTCTTTGTTTTGTTATATTAGATAAGAGAATAATTAATTTACTCTCGATCAAAGGGAGAGAGAGTAACAGTAGTTCTAGCCTATTTGAATACTCTTCAGAGATAATGCATTAGGATGGTAATACCTTAAGTAGTAACCTTCGATATGCTTTAAGCGTGGGACTAAGCGCAAGTTATAACACATAGGAATGTGAATCAGATCAGAGTTATTGTAATGTACGATGTTAAATTTCGATGAAGCTGTTGTAGGCAAACATGAATATGTTTAAGAGTAACTTCTAACTGAAATTAATTGTATACGTCTTGGGCGCGAAGGATGTTGCACTTTTTTATTATGCTTTATGTACAGATTCAATCTAACGCGCCTGCAATTTTCATGTAATTCTGTTGTTTTTATGCATCCAAGGGATCACTGTTTTTTTTTCCAGATTTTGATATTGTCAAAAACGTGCACGCAACAATAGAATAGTAGCATTCAAGACATAAACAAACTAGCACAGATATTTGTTAAAACAAATGGCGTTATATCAAAGTAAACGATCATTTATAATGACGATTTAAGACATTGGAAACTTCTTATTTTAAATGAAATCATGGTGACTGACTAAACAAACTTGGTTTTCACCACTTCTACATTTTCTTGAAATCGCTGTAGTAAACAGTAATTTATATTTGGCATTAATTGAATAGAGCTTATCACCTATCAAATAGATGCATATGCTCCTACAAATGCATTTAATTCTTATGGCCAATTTCATATGACAAAAAATGATTTCATTTTTTGTGCAATAAAATCAGCATGAGTGTCATCAATGTTTCTGTACTACAGTATACTCGTCTCTTGATATCTCGACTAGTTTTTGTTTGTTTTGATGACCTGTCTAGCGGTGTCATCAGTTTTAAGATCATTATGATCAGGCCTTAAGTATGATTTATATTATCTTTCTGGAACAACAGCCACAGTCAAACCAAGGCTGCAATTGACATTTCTCTAAAGAATCTAAAATGTTCACACACTCTTGAAAAATGCTCTCATATTATTATAGATTGTAATTTATAAAAATTAATAAAAATTTATACGATAAGAGCCGATAGATTAATTGCCTGATACGTGTTTCCGAGCGATAGTGTTACGGATCCTGTTGAATGTTAAGAGCATAGTAAAGTAATATAGCCACATTTTGATTATTTTCGATAATGACAGGTTCGAGTGTATGATCAATAGATAATCGAGTATCTTTTCACATACAATGTACAATTATTGACATGATCGTTTGTTATTATTTCATGTTAGCACAGTTAGGGGTGTTATGACCAGTTTCGTTCTTTCTTTTAATAATGAAAAAATCACTGACTAACTGTTATACCTTTATATATCCAGCTTAGAGGAATGTATTTAGTTATATTTTCACCGAAATACGATGGATTTAAGATATTCACAGAGATATATTAAAGTTAATATATTTTCCTCAATTTCACTTTGAATAACAACTACGAAGGCAATCATTTAAGGCAATGATTTTGTCTATGTTAATGATGAGCTGAAGTGTACCTGGTACAGTTTACCTATCTGCGCCTTTACGCTGTGATTTACAGGAATGTAAAGTTTAAAGAAATATTTAAATATGCTGTAATATATAAATGGACGAGTCATTTTAATAATTATTCTTCATTTTGGTTAAATTGTTAATCATTTCCACATCAGTTAGTCCATACCAAATCCACATGTTCACTAATTGGCTAAATCAGAAATCATGATATAAATATAGCAGATGTACAGAAAAAAAGTTTTATAGACAAATCCAAAAACTAGTCTGTTGTAAGACGGTCAGTTAATGAATGAATATACATTGTAGTGAAAGGATCTTACACTGACTGCTGGTACAGATCGGGATATGCAGCTCAAATGTAACTGTTCACAACAAGGCTTCGCCGAGTTATCGCTAAACAGTTACCCCTGTCTAAGACAACAGCAGGTGTTTTTTGCATATTACATATTAACAATTTTTGAAAGGAATTTACTGATTTTTACATGTTCAAATCATACTTTTCTTAGAGTAACGCATAAATTTAAGTTATTCATGTAACTTTAAAACCCAATTCATTCATTCATAAAATGTGCACTGCACTTGTCAAGATACAATATAAATAAGTACACTTTTGTCGTTTTAAAAAGTTACACCACATAAATAACCCTTTATTGTATATTTGGTATGATGTTTATGTTTCCACGTATTTTAAGGCAACGCACAACTTTGTCAATCATGAGATTAGGACACCGCATTATTCGTCCTTAAAATCATCGCATTTTTCTGTTTTAGCACCGTTTATTTTTGACATTTGAAAAAATGTTAAATGTTTGCTTACAGAAAAAGAGACGTTCAAACCTATGTCTGAACAAACCAAAGCAAAGTGCGAACTTAGCAAAACTACATATACTTTAAGGAGATACTGAAACAAGAGCGCCCAACTTAGTCATCTTGTATCAGCAGTACGCCAATTGATCAGATCGTCCCTGCATTTCAGGACGATATGCTAAACGCACCACAAAGGGCCTAAAATAAAATTTCATTTGTTTCCCGTTCCCTACCCAAAATATTTTTTCAGGTTTTTAGGGGATGAAAGTATATAGAGTACAATCTTATCTGATATTTTAGACAGCTAGTATAGTTAATGAATTGTTGCATATGTCAGTATTTGATTATGTTTATGCATGTATACCATTGCACTTAATAAATTGCATTATACATATATGCACATTATTTATTATTATGCACATATAAAAAAAATTTCCTACCAATCTACCCAACCCTAATTTTAATGGGTCGGGAAGGGGAAACAAACATATTTTTAATTTTTGCCAAAGAAAAAGAGTTTGCAGACAGTCTTTCGTAAAAGGTTGTTAAAAAAAGCACCTTGGAGACCATGACTGAGCAAATTATTGCCCAGGTTCTTGCAAAAATTACACAATGAAAATTCATGTTATGACGTTTGCAACTTTATTAAATTAACAGCACTAACAGCAAGTAAACAGTCTTCCATCAAATAAAACATATTTTTAAGAAGATCTACATTTACTAATAACGTATGGTGCAAAAGAAAACGGTGCCAGTATTTATCGGTCTAACGGAAAAAGAATGCGGTGTTTGAATTCAGAATTGTACGGTGTTGTATCAATATTCGTGTCAATAGTCCCTTTTTCAACATATATTCCCTAAAAGTTACAATAGAAACACACAATTTTGTATGAAACTTGAATTTATGCTTAACCATAAAATATATACGAGCTCATTAGGTCATAGAACAAATACATCGTCGTTATAACACACGTTTTAGTGACAAGTACGAGTCATGTTGATGTTTGTTTGTTTTTTTTGTTTTTGTTTTTTTTGGATTTTACGTCACATCGACACAGTATAGGTCATATCGCGACGTTCCAGCTTTTCTGGTGGAGGAAGACCTCAGGTGCCATTCCGTTAATTATTTCAGGCACGACCGGGCACCTGAGTAGAGCCACCGACGTTCCGAAAGCTAGCTGGATAGCTTCCTTACATGAAAGAATCCAAAGCCCCTGTCGGGATTCGAACCCACAGCGGTGAGGGGCAAGTGGTTTGAGTCAACGACCTTAACCACTCGGCCACGGTGGCCCCACTCATGTTGATGTTGGCACGATCTTTTGTAAACACTATTTCTTCGAAGTATGTAATTTTTTGTGAATTTTGTTGTGCTAGATTAAGGATTAATTGTTTTAAAAATTCGGTAATATACTTAAACAATTGGAATAATTTTGCAATGTCCAGCAGTAAGATATTTTGTAAGCCATTATCTGCAATTTGGTTATCCCGCCATTAATATTTTGTACAGAAATATACGGTGTCACGGTTAGAAGGATGATATTTTGACGTTGCGTGGAAAAGTTGTGGTAAACGCCCTATGATATACAGTACGATTTAGATTACAAAGATCAGAAAATAACATAGAGCTTGCAGCACTTTGATCTTGGATAAACTGATCAAGGTGACACCTCTCATGACTTCTTTCGAAATGTCGCCCAGAATCAGAACCTCCAATTTCAAGGAAAAAAGAAATACACTTTGACAAACATAATACACCCATAAACACTTTCAATATGATCTACGTAAATATCCGAGGTATAGCGAGTAAAAAATACGAGTTGCTTCCCTTACCTTCGAGTAAAATCGATATCGCTTATGCTAAAACAATACAAAATAAGCTGTTTTTAAACCGCTAGTTTGTTGTGATTAAATGTCCGATTTTAAAATGTATTACACCAATAGAAAGCTTTGGATCTTAGCTTCGTCACAGTATAAAATTCAACACATCTTTGGACTTCAAAGTATTTTAATTAACTGTTAAATCTACCATATGTCAGACCATTTTACATACAATTTATACAGTGAGATACGCAATCCGTATCTTTACTCGAAATTCTACTGATATGAATAGCCTGTCGTCTGCTAGTTCTGAAAGTGTTTATCGGTGTATTAAGGTATTTATGTTTTGCATCAACTCATATATTTTAAACAAAAATTTAAAAATGGGTCAAAGACAGAAAAGGCCGGGTTGCATTTGTATACCAAATATCATGATGCTGTGATGTTAAGAAAAAAATTCACCACAGGCCATTAACGTCGAAAATTTAACTAAGTCAGTAAACAGGAAGTGGATTAGCAACAAACCTGAAATAGAATCCCAAGGTAAGGAACTACGTGTCAATGCTGTATGTCAAATATCAAGAGGCTGCGATAAGTAGTTGCTCAGAAAACAGTTACCAAAACAATAATGTCGAAAATTTAACTAAGTCAGTAAACAGGAAATTGGATGAGCAACAGACCTGAAATCGAATCCCACATTATGGGACCATGTGTCAAGGCTGTATGCAAAATATGAAAAGGCTGTGATAAGGAGAAAACTGTTACGAAAATGTCCTACCAATGACCATTAATGTCGAAATTTTAACTAAGTCGATAAACAGGAAAAAGATGAGCGACAGATCTGAAATCATATTCCATAGTATAGGGCCACTTGTCAATGCTGTATGCCAAATATCAAGAGGCTGTTGCTCAGAAAACTGTTGCAAATTGTCCTACCATTGACCATTAATGTCGAAAATTTAACTAAGTCAGTAAACAGGAAGTGGATAAGCGACAGACCTGAAATCGAGTCCCACAGTATGGAAGCAGACAATGCTGTATTCCAAATATCAAGAAGCTGTGATTAGTAGTTGCTGAGAACTACACAGCACAGTTTTGAAAGTAATGCATCTATTCTTTAGATTTTGATGTTTTGTATCGTTCCGCAGTCGTTCCGTCCTTATCAACTTTTGTTGTGTTATACTAGACTTTAATTTTGCAGCAGTACTACAGCTTCGTATTTTGGCAAAGTTTACACCATTGTGTATCACATCAGATACTTTATTTCTGACTATCATTAGTGCTTTTCCTAACATGTTATACATTGGTACGGCTTCTATATATTTCCAGCAATCGGAGTATACAGTTCTTTCCTTTTTAATCTTGTAGAGAGCTTATCGTTTTCTTTCATCTCATGTATATACACGCTTGCAAAAGGTTTCTTTCTTAAAGAAAGAAAAGTGACTTTAAAAGTTGGAAGCATATGCTTTGTTTTACTATTTGGGGTTACTTGACATTTTTCCACACGACTCCTTTAAAACCGAAGACTTTCCTTATCATCAAGTGACTTGTTATAGCAACAATTTACTTTCCATAGCAATCGATCGGTGATTTATTGCAACCATTGACTTCCATAGCAACCCTTGATTGCCATAAAAACTATAGAATTCTATAGCAATCGATGACTTTCTGCAGCAACCATTTTCTATCAAATCAAACAGTGATTCAAAATAGCAATTAGTGACTCTAATAGCATCCATTTACTTTCCAAAGCAACCTTTGCCTTTCCATAATATCTTTAACAACCATCGAATTTCCATAGCAAAGATTTGCTTTTCATAACAACCATTGACTTCCATAGCAACCAGTGGCTTCGTTGCAGCCATTGACTTTCGGTATCAAACTGTAAATTTCCATAGCAACCAGTGACTTCCATAGCAAACATAATCTTTCCATATCAACGAGTGAATCTACCAGTATATTTCATAGTAATCAGCGATTATGTAGGAAACCATTGATTTTGTATAGCAAATAGGGACGTCTTTAGTAACTATGGTTTTCCCTTAGCAATATTAACCAGAAATGTTTTACACGTGCACTTTTTCAGATACAAATATAAACTTTGCGATATCATTTTAAGACTTAGACTTTGTATTAATATGCATCCTTTTACGCAATCAAGAGAAAAGAAAAAACATCCTGGCAATCGACAGTAATTTCATATACTGGATATTTAGACTAATTTGATATTCTGATCAATCGATGGTGTTCCAAATCGTTTTAAAGTAATTTAATTGTCATTTATGTTATGGCCTCATGGTACACACGAGTAATTAGTCTTTTGTGAGCTAGTTAGAAAAAGGGAAGTGTAGTTCAAAAGTAAATCCGCTTTAGTCATTGGTACGGTAACTGTATTTAAATTAAAGACAAAAATGATAGTATATTGAAAAACATTACTGACTGCAAAACATTTAATATACCTTCTCAAATGCATTATAGGTACAAAGTACTGCGGTCGGCTACCATCAATTATTTAACCAACATATTAATATGAAATATATTACTACATCTTAACTGACTAACAAGAGTTTATATGCAAGCACGTGCGACGCGAAATTCAACCCAACATGACGAAGTGTTATCAAAGGTTTTTTGGTGTTGCTGATGATTAACTACACTCAATGTCTTTATGGCTGTGCTGTGTATTTCATAATCAGCTCAGATACACGGATTAAAAATAATCCAGGAAACATGGAGTGAGTAAAGTGGAAACATTGTAAAAGCATAGAAATACATTTTATGTAAAGAATTCATTATCATGTATCATACTTGATATTTAGAAATAATTATTTTAAGATAAAAGTATATTTCATAAAGACAAAATGTATTCAGTACAATTACATACTGGAATGAAATGCAATAAGGGTGGTTTCAGCGCAATTCAATATTATTACTGTATGAGAAGATTTCACATGCTGACCAACATTCTTGTAAAACTTTCAAGCCTACAAGTGAAATACTTTTTTAGCTATGCATGAACAAGTTGAAAATTGCAGATTCATACTACTGTAAGTCAAAGGCACTTTCAAGCCTACAAGTGAAATTCTTTTTGAGCTATGCATGAACAAGTTGAAAATTGCAAATTTATACTACTGTAAGTCAAGGGCAATAACTCTAACAAAACTGAAAAAGATCCACATGCAAAGTCCCATGTGCATAGCTTCACAGCACTCAATGAACAAATAACAACATAATGAAAAGGTTTTTACTAAGTCAAGGGAAATAACTCTTCAAATACTGGATAAATTCACAAGCGAAACCCCAGGTGCACAACTCCATATGCTGAGCAACCCTCCCGAAAGGTTTAATGTGTCTATGTCAAATCCTTTTTGAGTTACATGCGACACAAGTTGAAAATTGCAAAAATTTTCTAAGTCAAGGGCAATAATTCTAAAAATACTAAATAAATCCACACGAAAATACCCAGGTGCACAACTACACATGCGAATCAACATTCCTGTTAAGTTTCATGACTCTAGGTCAAATACTTTTTGAGTTACGTGCGACACAAAAGAGAAATGACGGACAGACGGACAAGGGTAAATCTAAATGCCCGCCACTAAAGTGGTGGCACAAAAAAGGAACAATGCTATCAGTGTATTATGTTCACATTACCATTAACATGTCTAGTGGTCAATCAGTCATTTAAGTTTACCGGACAATCAGCAATTTAAGCTTGGCAACAGTCCTCATATATAAACATAGAACTCATTTTACATTATATACAATACATTATATTCTGAGGAATGATTGAAGTACATTAATCAATTATAACATCTTTCTTTCTAGCACACCAGTGACTGTTAACTGCAAGGTTAAACATTAATAGTGAATAAAAGAAGGAAGGTAAGATAAAGGTAAGGTACTCTCTGAAACTCGTTCTTATTTACAAATTTCTCAATTAATTGACTGGACTAAAATAGAACATAATCACAATAATGCTAATCACATTTAGCAACATTCAGGATAAATTACAATACCCACCTTAAAAATAAAGGAGAACTTGCTCCCAAAAAACATGTACAACATCTCTTTCTCACAAAAAAACAGAGACTCAACCAAAAAAATCACATGACAATAAAAATCAATTATCCATGTAACCAAAATCAAATTTTATTCCTTTGAATAATACTGGAACCCACACAATCCAGAGATAAAATCATTTAAAACAAATAAAATTAATCCCCCTCTTGAAAAAGTATCTGAACAAGACCAAACATTAGTTTCCCTTTGAAGAATTATGACAGTTTCTGGTCCTTTGATCAAATCTTAAAAAATAGGACCTTGTCACAGAAAATTTAACTTAAAAATTGGTGAAAAAGGACAGACCCTGTCATAATTCTCGGAGAAAGCAATGACTTATGTAATGGAAATAATATCAAAGGGTTATTTCCTCTTCATAATAATGGTTCATTTGAAATTTCAATTTCTGGGAAAACTGTAGATTCACACAAGCTAAATGTTATGTCATGTTCTAAACTCAACAAAAATAGTGTATCAACCACTTTTTGATATTCCAATCTTTAAAATTGTGTAAAGGGTTGAAGTATGATAAGTCTGTTTTTGTTACCAGATTTCACACTTTAGATACCTGGACAAATAATGGAGAATCACTCAGATCTTTACGTTCATTGTCATGTCTTAAAGTATTACCAGTGAATTCTAAATCATATACATGCAGAGTATGTCAGCAACAGTTTTGTAAAAAAGAAAAAGAAAACTTTCAACCAAGTACTTCCATAACTTCAGAAACATCCGAAACTATTTTAAATGAAAATGCCATTAAAATACTCTTCTCAAATGCACCACCAGCTATGTTAAATATGCTCAAAGAACAGGCAAAGAATGTAGACAGGCATCCTAATGGCAGACGTTGGTCAAAGGGCTTCATTGCTACATGTCTACAACTATACAACAGAAAGTCCCAAGTCATATCAGATACTAGTAGATAGTGAAATGCTAATGCTTCCATCAAAATCTATTTCTATTCTATATAAAATGCAATTAAACAAGAACCTTGTTTTGATCCAGAAATATTTGAATCGATGTTTGAGGTGGCCAAAAAACTTGGTATAAAAGACAAAGACAAAAAAATGGTGGACTCTTGTTTGATGAAATGTCAAGAAGATATTCAAATTGAAAACAAAACGGTAACATTTATGAATTAACAGGTTTTACAGAACTTGGAAAGGTCGGAAACCTATGTCAAAAATTACATCGAGGCAGGTATAACAAAGTTGTTCGCACAATCTCCTCAACTATTATTTGTAGGAATAAATGGATTTAGGTTTCGAATTGCCCATTTTGTTACCGACAACATATTAGCTTCTCAACTAGATGGTTTATTTTGGGGAGCAATATATCTTCCGTCTTCATATGGTTTCAAAGTACTTTATACTTGCATGGATGGAGCACACTGTAACAGGAGTTTAGTGCATTGTTGTTTGGAAAATAATCCAAAGGTATTTAAACACCTTCTGTTTGTACAGCAAATTCAATTATTTTCATGGTGGATATTTCCCATGTTTAAAAAAAAAATAAGAAAATATGATACAAAGTGGTTTGGATAAACATTGCACACGATTGTTGAAATTACCAAATAAATTTGAAATTCACTGGAAAATGTTTATAGATTTTTTTAATGAGATCAACTAAATTCTCTTCAACTTCACCGACAACTTACAAATGAGCATATGTATCCGTATAGTCAATTGAAGATGAGAAATTACCTTTCAGAGGATGTTCTAAATAGTACAATGTTAAATTCATTTAAAATATATAAAGAAAATTTAGGGGAAACGGGAAATATTTTGTATGGGGTTGCGTTTTTGGAGCATACATCACACAACTTGTAGCAATTTTTCGAGATGGAAGACCAATAAAAGAAATGTCAGATCCACGTTTAAATCAACTGAAATTAGTCATTTCTTGGTTTTGTGACTGGGAGGAAAATACTCCTCAAAATGAAAAGTACCGAAATCTCATGTCACATCAGTGCCACGAAGATATTTACTGTAAACAGTTATATGAATTATGTGGGACGTATTAAAAATGCAAACTTCTTCATTAATTACACCTAGACTTATCAATTCTGACGTCATTGAAAATATTTTCAACCAACAAAGATCAACATATCATGGAGCCAATTCAAACCGAAATGCTGTCAAATATATTAACAGTATAGTTTTAGGTCAAACTACTATTTCGAACAAAGCAAATGCAGCAAGGGCACACACAGCGTTATCATACCCAGTTGATATAAAAACAGCTTTAAAATAAGGGTTCAAACAGCATATGAAAGAAGCCCAATAAAAGTGAAAAAAATAAGTGTCACTAAAAGGGATAAAGATAAGCATTGAAACAATTAACTATTCTCAGTGCTTAATAGTAAAACAACAGCCTTTATAAAGTGGATTTATTTAATATTTAAAAAGCCGTTATTCTTTATAAAACCATGTTTGACTTGCGGGCAATAGACTGTGAAATATGTTCTCAATTAAATGTATGCAGTTTCAAACCATTTGCTTTAGTAGTTTGGGAGATATAAATTTGCACACAAAAACATTACCAAAGTGTGTCACTGACACCTGGGCGAGAACAATTTCTGTCCCTATTCTTCAATAGTCAAGCTGAAGAGTAAAAATGCATATTCACATCGATGCCAATATTCATTTTATAGAAAAAGGAAACAATTCTCAGATGTCTCAAAGAAGAAGTCACAGATAATATGTTCTTTGTTCTGTTCAAACTTAAACACTGAACAGAAATTACCTGTACAGAAAAATATGAGACGGGTACAAAATTAATGTTTACCTTTCTATTTCACTTGTACAGGTGTGGTCTACTTGTTTGTGTTTGACAGGGGTTGGACATCAACCATTCATAACAAACTTACTAAATTAATGTACTACATTACAGGTAGCAGAATCATTGTTGATTTGAATGATTTACATTCTTTCACCATCAGGGTCATACCAAACAATTTGTTCTTTTCTTGAAAGAAGCTGTAATGAAAATGTAATCAAAATTCCTAATGTTGACTGTGTTTTTTTTCTTTGACAACAACCAAATTGTATCAAAGAGTAGTATATGACTGCAAGGCATCACAGAGTGTAGTGGCAACATTATTGTTCATGGTGCCACCAGTTGAAAGTACCATTGAGCATAATCCATCATTTTTACCATATCTTTGGCTTTGTGAGTATAAAGACTTTAATTTACAAAATGATTAATCTTTGGACAATATAGAAATGGTTTCATTGGGTATGTTCTTAAAGATGTTTATGAAGAACACTTTTTAGAAAATGGTGTTGTTACAAAGTAGACAAAAGAACGGCTGGTGAAAATACATCTTCCAGTAATGTTCATCATAAAGTAGCATTTTAAACATCTTATTGTGGCTTTTTTTCAAAAAAATTCCCTAAAGAACCCCTTTCCCTAAATGTCTTTTTAATGTTTTAAGGGAAAAAATGAAATTGGGGTTTTTTTACATTCAAAGTTCAAAAATCCCCCGCTCAATTTTGTGCAGTTTTTGAAGTTTTAGATGAATTTTAGATCACATTTAGGGGAAAGAGAATGGGTTTGGGAAATTGGCTTTTGATTTTAATTTTCCCCGTAAAAAACTTTTGGGAAAAAAACAAAAAATTAAAACTAGAACAACTTATTTTGGGCCCAATGTAAAATTTTTCCCTTTAAAACTTAAAAACATTTTCAGAAACCCCATTTAAAAATCAGATGTTAAAAAAATTATAAAGTATTTTGGGAAAAATGTTGAAAAATATTAAAAGTTTCTGGACTTGGACATTATGAAATAAACTATACCAAAGCAATATTAAAATTACTTTGGGATGTACTATTGTGTTCTCTTGCAAAATTTGCGGGTTTTTAAGTCACCAAAGGCATTACAAATCTGCCGGAAAGCCTTCAATCACCATAAGTCTTGGCAATTGTTGGACTCCGTTTAAAAGGTAATGTCAAAGAACTAGTTTTACCATATGTTAGACATTGTTTCGCAAAAAATAACAATCCAAATGTAGAATCATTCTTTAAATTCATACAACCATGTGGTCCAAACTTTGTTTTAATGTATAAGTCTACCTTGACTTTTTTGCTGGCATTAAACCTATTTAAATAAAGTATAAGAAAATGTGGCCATGAAGCTATTCAGTGTGCCATGCTTAAGCTTTCAACTCTTTTTTATGGATTAAACATGACAACATACATGGAGATTGATGTAAGAAAAAAAGTCATAGAAAGCAAATGCCCTGTCATTTTAAAATCATTATATGAAAAACTTAGTTGAATGTCAAGATCTGGTATTAATGGCAAAGTTCATTTTAGAAACCTTTAACAGAAATAGGTTAAAATGTCTATGCCACCTGGACCAGCAACAAGCAATAGATGGCCAAGGACATAAAGAAACCTGCCATAATTGGAAAATGTTTCGGACAATAATTATAAACAAATGATTCGTATCAAATTGATATTATTATCAAATAGCATATTAAATACAAAAGAATTGAAAAATCTTTGATGAAATATTAATAACAATTTCAACAATATAATAACACTAACATCATATGTGTTAACCAAAAACTCAACAATATCAAAAATAAAATGCAAAAGTGTATGCGTTAATTATAGTCTTATTTCTAATGTAACAATTATATTTCCTGTTTCAATAATATATCATTCTTTTTCAGACGAATTAAAAAAGTTTAGGGTTAGATTTTTTCAATGACATTTCAGAATGTGAAGGGTTCGGGTAGTTAATTTTATCATTATGTATTAGTCTACATGTAATAGAAAGAGCATCGAAACACGAGGCTATCTGATTTGTACGAGATGGCGTAGCCCCATGTATAAATTAGAGTGTTTTGAATTTCTTTCTCTTTTGTATCATAGTCAAACATAAAAGCAGGTTCCCTGTTGTCACAATATGAAACCCTAGAAATAAGAAACCAATGAACGAGCATCTGAATATGATATTTCTGTCGCTTTCCCTTTCCCTGCCGTCACAATAAGTACACCCCAGCAAAAATGAACCAATCAATGGGCATGCTGTAGAGTGCAGGTAACTAATACCTGCACTCCAGTTAAAGCACTGTGCAAGTATATGTATACGATTTAACTCATTTACGATTTAACATTGACACATTTTCAATAGAAAGGTCCCCAAACTATGATACAAATATTTATAATTTCACTCTATGAAAATGTATCATAAATATATTTTATATAATTTTAGAGTTATAAGAAATTCACTTTAGATTGTAATAGATAGAAAGAAGCTTGTTCATGTTTCAGGTACATTCATCTGCTGCTCGGATAACATATGGTGTTCCACAAGGGTCAATCATTGGTCCTCTTTTGTTTATACTATATGTAAATGACATGTCATCTGTAGTCAAAACTAAGTTGTTATTATATGCAGATAACTCAGTTATTTTGGTGTCAGGTTAATGTAAGGATGATGTTAAATATGCCCTGGAACAAGATTTGCATCTTGTAAGCCAATGGCTGGTGGATGTTAAGTTATCACTACATTTAGGCAAGACTGAGTCAACCTTACTTGGGTCGAAACATATACTAAGGTCAAATTCATCCCTTAATATTAATTGCAATGTGACATATTTATCAAATTAACTTATTCCGTGAAATATATCAGAGCAACCGGAACCATTGATCAATCATTGCAATGGCTAGGTCAGTGTTTCAGAAGCAAATGCTAATTCACGTTTGAATATTTATGCTGTAATTCCTGTCTGTGTTGAAATAATTGAAATATAACTGTGATAATATTTAATTGAAAGTATTTATGTATGTTTGGCATATTTTTAGTAACTACTGATTTATTCATTATTTTCAGTTAAACAGTTATGCGTGTGTACTGTAAACTATACAGTACACACGTACAGAGACTTTTATGAGTGTGTGTTTATATGTGTCATTTTCTAAAACATATTGGCTTTGTTTCAGGTTTTCTTTCTTGAAATGAAGGCATATTAACAGGCTAGTAAAAATGCCCGATCTTGCTTATAACATAGAAAATCATATTTCTAAAAACATAATTAAGATATTTCTTTTTAACCTTTGTTTGTTTATTGAGCAACATATACATGTATGACATCAACAGAAATAAAAATGTTTGATTACTGTCACTTTTATGAGAATAACTTCACCCTTTTCACGTTTTGAGACAATATTTCCCCTTTTTCTTGTTTATAATATAACACATAATTTTTGAAGTCCTATAATAATATGTTGCAATGTAAAATTCTTAACAAAAATATGTCCAACAACTTCATTTTGCTTAACATTGTTGTGCCAGTATCTTTTTGCTATATATTTGGATTTAATATTCTGTTTCTAGCACATATATTTTGAAAATTCTTTGACACTGAACATTATACTCTGATGTTTTCTCTGAAAACTAAATGAAAGTATGCTGACAGGTGTTTGTGCAATAAATTGGAGTATAAAGAAGCGTGTGTGTATTTAATTTTGTTTCGCCTGAATAATTATATGTCCAAAATTTATCAGCGTCTCTGCTGGTCTACTGGTGTGGTCACATCGGGGACTTCTCTTCATACAGAACACTCCTGGAACCTGTTACTATGGCTACAGGGGAACGTCTCAAAATGCCAAAAATCACTTTCTTGAATTGTTTTGTTTTTTTCCATTAATCTGGAAAAAAAGTGATCCCTCGGAAGCATTAATCACAACAAAATTTTATAAGAATTGCAAACTTAACGTGATTTCAAAGTGCTGTAACTTCTTTTGTTTGTTTGCTTGTATCATTTTACGCCTTTTTCCAACAGTATTTCAGTCATATAGGCGGGTAGTTTCCTAACCATCGTTCATGGAGAAATACACCAGTACTAAGCTACCTTCTTCCGCGCTTAACTACCAAAGCATCTCCAGGGGGTCGAACCCTCGCCAGAGAGGTAACTGGATTAGAAGTCATCGACTCTAACCCCTCGACCACGGAGGCGCAACTTCTCAATGGATGGGGGCTGCGTTCATTGAATGCCGCCTTTCCTTGTCGATCTTGTTTATCATATTTTGAGGTAGAGTAATAGGCTTTTCAGCGTTGGTTACATGTTACCTTAAGATCGACCTGATGCCATTTCTCTAAATTGTCTTGACAATGAGGGGGGCTATGCCCCCTTCATACCCTAAAACAGAAGGGAGCACATCCCCTCTGGCACCCCTATATGAACCGGTGCTACGGGGCGTGAGGGATGTTGCACTTATTCATTATCCCTCATGTACAGACTCAATCAAATATGATAAAGAAGATCAACAAGGAAAGGCGGCGTTCAATGAACGCAACCCCCATATGACCCAGCAACAAGAACCAGTGGCAAGGAGCCCAGGCGGACCCCAAACAAAAACAGGACAGGGCAAAGACAGAGCACGGACGGGTTAATCATTAAATGATAAATAATTTGTAACTGATTAGGAATTAAAAGAAAAGAATAATATGCCCACAAAGGGGATAGGGACAGGAGACCGGGGGAAGGGGGGCGCGTTAATCAAAGAAATAAAAACTAGAGGCAATGGGGAAAATACTTACCCGGGACGAGAAAACAACAAGGGACACAAGCAAAAGTGTCACCAAAACAGTAAGAAACGACATAGATGTTATAGTCGCATTTAATAATACTTCCAGATACCTTGATGATATTTTTAATTTAGATAATCCATATTTTGATCAAATGGTGTCTGACATTTATCCGCATGAACTACAACTTAATAAAACGAACTCTTGAAATTTTAATACATCACTTTTGGATCTTTATATTACTATCAACAACAATTCTATTCACACGAAAATCTATGATAAAAGAGATGACTTTGACTTTCACATAGTTAATTATCCACATTTAGATGGAGACGTACCCCATGCAACATCTTACGGGGTTTATGTTTATCAGTTAATTAGATTCGCTAGAGCTTGTAGCAACGTAAAGGATTTCAACGAGCGGAATATTTTTATTACCAGCAAGCTTCTAAAACTACCGCTATCATAAATTACGAAAATATTTTACTAAATTTTACAATCGTAACTTTGATTTAATTTCTAAATTCAATAGTGATTTAAAAACTCTTCTGCGACAAGGGATTAGCCAGCCTGGTTTTTATGGCGATGTGATTTACAAACTTCGTAAGATTTTGGGTCATGGTAATTTTTCTGCTTTTTTAACTAAAATCATTAAACGATTCATTAAAAGAGGTTATGACCCTACTAACCATGCTGGCTAATCCCTTGTCGCAGAAGAGTTTTTAAATCACTATTGAATTTAGAAATTAAATCAAAGTTACGATTGTAAAATTTAGTGAAATATTTCCGTACTTTATGATAGCGGTAGCCCTGTTTTAGAAGCTTGGTGGTAATAAAATTATTCCGCTCGTTGAAATCCTTTACGTTAGCGAATCTAATTAACTGAGAAACATAAAATAGATAAATACAAAATCCCTAAAGAGAGCCCAACACGGTTAAATTGATAATGTTGCAGGCTCGGTATGATTGAGCCTGTTCATGAACGGTACTGGAAAGTGCAAGTTACCGTCCACGCCCCCTAGCACCGGCTTAAGCAGAATTCAACATTTAAACATGAAATGGTAAAATTTTGAATTTAGAAACATCCGCAGATGTGTTCATACGGCGGTTATCATGGAACCTTCAAGGTGACACTTCCGTGCCATTCCATGAAAAGTAAGATGTTGCATGGGGTACGTCTCCATCTAAATGTGGATAATTAACTACACAAAAGTCAAAGTCATCTCTTTTATCATAGATTTTCGTGTGAATAGAATAGTTGTTGATAGTAATATGAAGATCCAAAAATGATGTACTTAAATTTCAAGAGTTCGTTTTATTAAGTTGTAGTTCATGCGGATAAATTTCGGACACCATTTGATCAAAATAAGGATTATCTAAATTAAAAATATCATCAAATATGATAAACAAGATCAACAAGGAAAGGCGGCGTTCAATGAACGCAACCCCCATATGACCCAGCAACAAGAACCAATGGCAAGGAGCCCAGGCGGACCCCAAACAAAAACAGGACAGGGCAAAAAAGGTATCTGGAATAAAATATGATAAACAAGATCAACAAGGAAAGGCGGCGTTCAATGAACGCAACCCCCATATGACCCAGTATTATTAAATGCGACTATAACATCTTGTTGTTTATCTTCAGAGAGACTCAACATAAAATTCTGGAAACAAAGTGATCCCTCGGAAGCATTAATCACAACAAAATAACATAAGAATTGCAGACTCGGTTTGAATAAAGTCTCTTTCATAGCAGTACAAAAACAAATCGGCGACCAGGGGTACACAATTAGTACCCATAGGAATTCCTATGATCTGTTTAAATAGGGTATTACCAAACCTGACATAAATGTTGTCTAAAAGAAAAGAGAGTGGTCTACAAACTTCGTCACAGGTCCACATAGTATAATGTTTAACAATACCGTTAGTAAAAAAAAGCTTTGTTAGAATTACATGCTAGAAAGGTAACTTTTTCCCGTGCAAAAGCTGCTTAAGCCGGTGCTAGGGGGCGTGGACGGTAACTTGCACTTTCCAGTACCGTCCATGAACAGGCTCAATTAAACCGAGCCTGCAACATTTTCAATTTTGCCGTGTTGGGCTTTCTTTAGGGATTCTGTATTTATCTATTTTATGATCACATCCGTGTTATTTGTGCCGTGTGGCGGCTGTAAAAAGTCTCCCCGTACATTTAATCAATGATGTTATATTTTCGATCCTTGAAGATCGTTCAGCACGACATTATTGTTGTGCTTGTGGTATTTTTAGTTTCAACTTTTCGGCATTTTCTAGTTGGGTGGTTCCAATATTCCTACTTGAATAATGTTGTTGAATCACCCTTAGGATATGTGGTCTGCTTTTTAAATTTGTCTTTCGACGTA
This sequence comes from Ruditapes philippinarum, assembly GCF_026571515.1. NCBI lineage: Eukaryota > Metazoa > Mollusca > Bivalvia > Venerida > Veneridae > Ruditapes > Ruditapes philippinarum. Next base: position 156,658 of record NW_026863897.1, on the reverse strand, counting down.
TTATCTGTGATATGCAGGCTTCATAACTCTAATCCTCTTTCAAAATTCCATTTTATTTAGTTCCGCCCATTGTTTTCTCGTTTAGGGCACACGCATTTTTTCTTGGGGACCATATGCCGCTTTTCTTGGAATGGCACTGACGTGTCACATTGAAGGTCCCATGATGACCGCCATATGAACACATCTGCGGATGTTTAAAAAATCTAAATTATCCAGTTCATGTTAAATGTTGAATAATGCTTAAGCCGGTCCTAGGGGCCTGGACGGTTACTTGGACTTTCCATTACCGTCCATGAACAGGCACAATCAATCCGAGCCTGCAACATTTTCAATTTTGCCGTGTTGGGCTTTCTTTAGGGATTCTGTATTTATCTATTTTCTGAATTAGGGAAATTAGTTTATCATCGATGAGAATTGAGTACCGCTCAAGCCGGTGCTAGGGGGCGTGAGGGATGTTGCACTTACTCATTATCCCTCATGAACAGACTCAATCAAACCGAGTCTGCAATTCTTACGTTATTTTGTTGTGATTAATGCTTCCGAGGGATCACTTTGTTTCCAGAATTTTACACTTAGATGTAATTTATAAAAATCTGCAAACAAATTGTTCCTTTGGAAGCATAAATCTCAACAAATAACATAAAAATTACAGACTCGGATAGTTCATGAAGCCCTTTGGGACTGAATTGTCTTAATGTTCGTCTTCTGGTGTCAAATGGTGTCTGACATTTATCCGCATGAACTACAACTTAATAAAACGAACTCTTGAAATTTTAGTACATCATTTTTGGATCTTCATATTACTATCAACAATAATTCTATTCACACGAAAATTTATGATGAAAGAGATGACTTTGACTTTTGTATAGTTAATTATCCACATTTGGATGGAGACGTACCCCATGCAACATCCTACGGGGTTTATGTTTCTCAGTTAATTAGATTCGCTAGAGCTTGTAACAACGTAAAGGATTTCAACGAGCGGAATATTTTTATTATCAGCAAGCTTCTAAAACAGGGCTACCGCTATCATAAATTACGGAAATATTTTACTTAATTTTACAATCGCAACTTTGATTTAATTTCTAAATTCAATAGTGATTTAAAAACTCTTCTGCGACAAGGGATTAGCCAGCCTGGATTTTATGGCGATGTGGTTTACAAACTTCGTAAGATTTTGGGTCATGGTAATTTTTCTGCTGTTTTTACTAAAATTATTAAACGTTTTATTAAAAGAGGTTATGACCCTACTATCTTAAGACATACTGCATGTTTAGTGTTCAACCCTTTTACAGTTGGACACTACGCTTTCCTCTTTTGATTGCATCTGACGGACCAAGTGGGAGACTCTATGATGGATAGTTCGTATAGCCCTTTGGGACTGAATTGTCTTAATGTCCGTCTTCTGCCTTGCTTCGTCGGGCCCTTGTAGGTGATTTTCTTGTTGCTCTGTCTTCCTTTAGGACATTGAGTACTTTTGTTATGGTCATTGGGTTTACTTTTATATGTTTCTACATGATCATTTTAGTGTTTTACTTATTCAACCTTTTGTAACCATGACAAATGTTAGAAGTTCACTTGGCGGGGATTCATTTTATTTACACTGTCTCGTTTATAGGAACATGGTGGGGGTAAGAGCGAGGTTTGGTGCACCATTAACCGGTTTAAACTCCCAAGCAGTCATTATGCTGCTCACCGTTCCAAGGCGGCGCCCCACTTTGTTCCTCAGATGTATGTCTATGTTGTTTCATACTGTTTTGGTGACACTTTTGCTTGTGTCCCTTGTTGTTTTCTCGTCTACGGTAAGTATCTTCCCCATTGCCTCTAGTTTTTATTTCTTTGATTAACCCCCCCCCCCTTCCCCGGTCTCCTGTCCCCTTCCCCTTTGTGGGCCTATTATTATTTTCTTTGAATTCCTAATCAGTTACAAATTATTTATCATTTATTGATTAACGTGTCGTTGCCCTGTCCTTTTTATGTTTGGGGTCCGCCTGGGCTCCTTGCCATTGGTTCTTGTTGCTGGGTCATATGGGGGTTGCGTTCTTTGAACGCCGCCTTTCCTTGTTGATCTTGTTTTTCATATTTTCTGCCTTGCTTCGTCGGGCCCTTGTAGGTGATTTTCTTGTTGCTCTGTCTTCCTTTAGGACATTGAGTACTTTTGTTATGGTCATTGGGTTCAGTACAAACGATTTTTCTACATTTTATACAACTTTGCCACATAAATTAATCAATGATAAACTAATTTCCCTAATTCAGAAAACTTTTGCACGGGAAAAAGTTACCTTTCTAGCATGTAATTCTAAAAAAGCTTTTTTTACTAACGGTATAGTTAAACATTATACTATGTGGACCTGTGACGAAGTTTGTAGACCACTCTCTTTTCTTTTAGACAACATTTATGTCAGGTTTGGTAATACCCTATTTAAACAGATCATAGGAATTCCTATGTTGATCTTGTTTATCATATTTTATTCCAGATACCTTCTTTTGATAAAGAAGATCAACAAGGAAAGGCGGCGTTCAATGAACGCATCCCCCATATGACCCAGCAACAAAAACCAGTGGCAACAAAAACAGGACAGGGCAAATACAGAGCACGGACGGGTTAATCATTGAATGATAAATAATTTGTAACTGATTAGGAATTAAAAGATAAGAATAATATGCCCACAAAGGGGATGGGGACAGGAGACCGGGGAAAGGGGGGCGCGTTAATCAAAGAAAAAAAAAACTAGAGGCAATGGGGAAAATACTTACCCGGGACGAGAAAACAACAAGGGACACAAGCAAAAGTGTCACCAAAACAGTAAGAAACGACATAGACATACATCTGAGGAACACAGAGGGGCACCGCCTTGGAATGGTCAGCAGCATAATAATGACTGCTGGGGAGTTTAAACCGGTTAATGGTGCACCAAACCTCGCTCTTAGCCCCACTATGTTCCTATAAACGAGACAGTGTAAATAAAATGAATCCCCGCCAAGTGAAATTCTAACAGTTGTCGTGGTTACAAAAGGTTAAATAAGTAATTCTGGAAACAAAGTGATCCCTCGGAAGCATTAATCACAACAAAATAACATTAGTAAAACACTAAAATGATCATGTAGAAACATACAAAAGTAAACCCAATGACCATAACAAAAGTACTCGATGTCATAAAGGAAAACAGAGCAACAAGAAAATCACCTACAAAGGCCCGACGAAGCAAGGCAGAAAATATGAAAAACAAGATCAACAAGGAAAGGCGGCGTTCAATGAACGCAACCCCCATATGACCCAGCAACAAGAACCAACGGCAAGGAGCCCAGGCGGACCCCAAACAGAAAAAGGACAGGGCAACGACACGTTAATCATTAAATGATAAAGAAGACGAACATTAAGACAATTCAGTCCCAAAGGGCTTTACGAACTATCCATCATAGAGTCTCCCACTTGGAACGTCAGATGCAATCAAAAGAGGAAAGCGTAGTGTCCAACTGTAAAAGGGTTGAACACTAAACATGCAGTATGTCTTAAAATAGTAGGGTCATAACCTCTTTTAATAAAACGTTTAATGAAAACCGAGTCTGCAATTCTTATGTTATTTTGTTGTGATTAATGCTTCCGAGGGATCACTTTGTTTCCAGAATTTTGTACTTCACAACAGCAGGTGTCAAGTGCCGTGTGGCAGCCGTAAAAAGTTGCCCCGTACTTCACTTCAGTGTTGTTATATTTTCTGGTCCTTCGGGATCATTGATGCCAACACTATAAAGTGGACGGTAACTTGCACTTTCCAGTACCGTCCATGAACAGGCTCAATCAAACCGAGCCTGCAATCAAACCGAGCCTGCAACATTTTCATTTTTGCCGTGATGGGCTTTCTTTAGGGATTCTGTATTTATCTATTTTATGATCAAATCGTGTTATTTGTGCCGTGTGGCGGCTGTAAAAAGTCTCCCCGTACATTTAATCAATGATGTTATATTTTCGATCCTTGAAGATCGTTCAGCACGACAATAATAAATGTGCTTGTGGTATTTTTAGTTTCAACTTTTCGGCATTTTCTAGTTGGGTGGTTCCAATATTCCTACTTGAATAATGTTGAATCACCCTTAGGATATGTTGCCTGCTTTTTAAATTTGTCTTTTGACGTCTTATCTGTGATACGCAGGCTTCATAACCTCTGATCCCCTTTTAAAATTCCATTTTATTTAGTTCCGCCCATTGTTTTCTCGTTTAGGGCACACGCTTTTTATTACTTGGGGACCATACGCCGCTTTTCATGGAACGGCACGGAAGTGTCACATTGAAGGTTCCATGATAACCGCCGTATGAACACATCTGCGGATGTTTCTAAATTCAAAATTTTACTATTTCATGTTTAAATGTTGAATTCTGCTTAAGCCGGTGCTAGGGGGCCTGGACGGTAACTTGCACTTTCCAGTACCGTCCATGAACAGGCTCAATCAAACCGAGCCTGCAACATTTTCATTTTTGCCGTGTTGGGCTTTCTTTAGGGATTCTGTAATTATCTATTTTGAGAATTGCGTACCGCTCAAGCCGGTGCTAGTGGGCGTGAGGGATGTTGCACTTATTCATTATCCCTCATGCACAGACTCAATCAAACCGAGTCTGCAATTCTTCTGTTATTTTGTTGTGATTAATGCTTCCGAGGGATCACTTTGTTTCCAGAATTTTAAGCAGGTCCAAGATATCCCTTCAATCGAGAGATTATCTTTTAAACGAAAGATAATCTCTCCTTTATATCTTTCGATCGGAATATATCGGGTTCATTACATGTAACCCCGTCAATTTTTGTTGACATCGTGCATTTCCGCATCATGTCATCCGAAGAGACAAACACACCACAGGTAAATGTTTATTAAAAATATTTTTTACCAAAATATTACAGTATAACAAAGTAATGCATATTTTTCTTCCTGAAAGAAGGGAAATATTGCTTAAATAGAGAAATACAGAATCCCTAAAGAAAGCCCAACACGACAAAATGGTAAATGTTGCAGGCTCGGTTTGATTGACCCATGAAATAAGCATTTTTTCAGCATTTGATTCACCACGACATGTTGCTTCCTACTTTAGGCGTCCATTTTTTCCAAGTTGCATGCCGGGAAAATTGTTAAACACACGACTACAGCATAAAGTATCAGAATCTTTAATAAATTATCGTGTTCAATAATAGCCATAATTTTAATTTGATATTTAGATTTATTATAGGAATGTGTATGTTTTTAAAGGGGAAAATGCTGCAATAAAGTAAATGTATTTAATGGGTTCTTTGATTTTTAATGGTTATATCATATATTGCAGCATGTGTTTTTTGTTTTATTTAACATTTCAGGTGGTTGATTTTATTAAATTGAAAAAAAAAGAAAACATGCCATAAACAAGTAAAACAAGAAAAGGCCCTACTAAATCATCATGTAAGGCCTATCAACACTCAAAGTTACGAAGAGGATGCAAAGAAAAGGACACAAGTATTTTCAAATCGAGAAAAACACAGTTTTTAAAAAAGTATTCAAATTAAAACTTCTATTGGTTTAGTACCGCTCAAGCCGGTGCTAGGGGGCGTGAGGGATGTTGCACTTATTCATTATCCCTCATGTACAGACTCAATCAAACCGAGTCTGCAATTCTTATGTTATTTTGTTGTGATTGATGCTTCCGAGGATCACTTTGTATCCAGAATTTAATATTTTTTTAACATGCATTATAATTATGAATAAATGCTTATGAATATTGATAAATAAGTAATATATTAATTACATATTACTTTTTTCATATTATTATCATTTTATAAAAAAAATTTTAAGGTAATAAATAAAGATAATTAAATGCTAAAACCTTTTTTATTTATTTTATAATGTTTAATGTGATTAATTTAATTTGTAATTATTTGTTCAGTCAATGGCACAAGCAGCTGTCTGTGGGGCAGAGATTGACATCAGAATAGAGTGGAAAGGCACCATTTTCAGCTGGAGTTCAAAGGTTGACAATAAAATAAAATAACAAAATACACTGCAATCTTATAACTTTGTAATTATTATGCATAATTAAATATCACAAAGAATATAATTTAATGTATGTTAATACCTTAACAATGAAGTTAAACATGTTACTTTTACTATTTAAAGAGTTCGAATTGTTCAATGTTTATGCCATATATTTGTAATTTCGAAATAATCTTTGTATAATTAATCAAAGTGTATTTCACATATGAATTTTAACCTTAATTCTAACATAACTACATGTATTTACATTAACTTCAATACTGATATATACTGCATATTTAAACAAGTGATATATGAAAATGATAAAACTGGGTACAGATATAATTGTCATTGTAATTTAAATTTTATATATTTATATTTTACAGTTATTTAACATTAAGATATTTTAATTTTAAACAGAAAAAAAGAAGCAGCAACGAAATCTAAGAAAAAAGCGCATCTAATATTACCCCTGACTTTTTTCGTAATACAAATTTCCCATAGGCCTCCGGGAGTTATTTTTACTGTTAATGCAAGTGTACCACGTGACTTGATTGAACGCCGCCTTTCCTTGTTGATCTTTGTTTATCATATTTTAGAATTTTGTACTGCTACATAGGTAAAAGTATTTTTTAACAGTATTAAATCTGGTCACGTGGTCTATATTCTAAATAAAATGGCCGCCATTTTTTTCTCGATTCATTCTTATTTTCAACGTTAAACCCCGATAGGACATCAATTTCTTCTCTGGAGTAACTATGACACTAATAAAATTTAGTTGTTTGCAACCTGGTGTGCTTTTCGCGTATAAAATATCTTTTTGTTGAATAGTCAAAAAGTGAACATCCGTTTTCAACGGAAGTAATTGCAATGTAAATAATTATGTGTCAAACTGGAACATGCAGACGATTTAAGCATGCAACAAAGGATTATTTTCAATTTTAATCAGTGAAACGTTACATATATGGTGGACAGACATATGATATCATCGTTATTTGGTCAAAAACCATGCTCAGAATATTCTGGAAACAGAAGGATCAAATTTCACAGATCATCACCGTGAAAATGGGTAAGTGTTTTGTTTTCTAAATAAAACCTAGCTTATTGTATGTTTATGATTTGTAGATATCATCACTTGCTTAAAGAATAAAAGAAAAAGAAAACTTCTCAAGTAGGCCTAAAGTACACTTAAGATAGATAAATACAGAATCCCTAAAGAAAGCCCAACACGGCAAAATTGAAAATGTTGCAGGCTCGGTTTGATTGAGCCTGTTCATGGACGGTACTGGAAAGTGCAAGTTACCGTCCACGCCCCCTAGCACCGGCTTAAGCAGAATTCAACATTTAAACGTGAAATAGTAACATTTTGAATTTAGAAACATCCGCAGATGTGTTCATACGGCGGTTATCATGGAACCTTCAATGTGACACTTCCGTGCCATTCCATGAAAAGCGGCGTATGGTCCCCAAGTAATAAAGAGCGTGTGCCCTAAACGAGAAAACAATGGGCGGAACTACAAGGTAAGGACAGTTTAGTTATTGTTACTCTTAGTTTATTTTTGTAAAAATTAGATTTAGTTGACAATTTCAGATCATCACAGTGTTTTTGTTCGGGGTAATAAAAATAAATAACACATTGGTTTGTGAGTAACAGTAAAAATATCATCCCTCGTAAAAATATTGTTCCCCTCCGCTACGCCTCGGGTAACAGTATTTTCTTCGGGATGATATTTTTACTGTTACCCACAAACCCATGTGTTATTTATATACTGTTACCTCAACCAATCAATCTACATGTAATTCTTTAAATCAGCCTTATGATGATCTCACAAAATCAAATCCTCCTGCTGAAGACATTCCTCCTCAAGAACCATTGGCTCCTCTGTCACCAACATTTCAGCTTCATATCAAAAAAAGGGAAAATTAGTAAGAAAATCACAAATAAAGGACAACACATTGACCAGAAAATATAACAGAGTATAGACTGTATATAATTCTATTTATTTTATCATTGACCGTCTTTTAAGTTTACCAGAAAGATCAAGTGTACTAGTGTATTATTTTTTATCTATTTAAAGTACTAGAAATTAATTAAATTGTATACGTCTTCACTCTTTAGATAGAAATGATAACGAAAACATCCAAGATAACAGCAACAATAGCATCAGTGTTGATGAACACTTGTGCCGATTATGTGGAGAAGGAGAGAAGGGTAACTATGTGGCTTGGTTGCAGTAGTGGAGAATGTAACTACTGGTGCCATGTAACGTGCATCGGATTTATAAGATCTACTTGAAAAACATTTGAAAGCGTCGACTGGTATTGCCCTTTCCATAAACCTATTTATTTTGCAGAAAAGGTTAAGCAATAGTGAATATGCATTTATTAAGGAAACATAGAACCATTTTATTATAAAATCATATCTTTGTTAAGTTTTAAATACCATACTCAGTTTCTTCATCAATGTCTTTGACTTCATCGAGAATTTGGCTTATGTCCTTGTAGAATTCAATGTATTCACTTTTTTCCCTTTTTGATATCCTTCCAACTTTGAGTTAAATTATCAGCTACATCTGAATACTCGAAATCTTTGACATTAAGTAACCATTGTTCAATTCTTTCAGCAATTTCCTTCTTTGTTTTTGAAGAAATATCATTTAACTTATCCCTGCCGTTAAATATTTTTAAAAATTAATAAATTAATTTATGTATTGCAATAATTAATTATTTTGTTCAAGTTTTTTTAAACAAAAATTTATAATTTGCACCACATGGTTGGATATATTCATAAAAAGATTTAACATTTGGAGATTCTTTTTTCCTGATACAATGTCTGACATAGGGGAGAACTGGCTCTTTTGCATTTCCATGCAAAAGAATATTCAAAAGCTGCCAAGATTTATGATGATTTAGAGCTTTTTCACAACTTTGTAACGCTTTTGGAGATCTGAAGCCCATTAACTTTGCTAGTGTTAATAAACATGCAGTCCACATTTACTTAAAGATATCTTTTGTGTAGTTTATTTCGTATTGTCCCATGCCTGGAATGAGTAAAATTGTTCCGTACTTTTTACAATCATTTATATTTATGTCAATATCATGGATTGGTATATGATTTTTTAAACTCTTTCTTAGATTTAAATTCCATGTTACAAGATGAACATATATATTTGTTTTCAACTAACTTTGACCCAAGTATATACGGTATTCCACCGCACCCCATAGCTATCCATTCCCTTTTACCTTTCAATAATTTCATCAAAAACCTCTGACACTGCTTGGAAAGAACATGGATTTAGAAAATTAGGGTCCATTAAATAACTCTCTGACTTTCCTTCAATTTTTGAATCAACGTCTGAATAAGGATTATCATATAAAGGTTTAAAAAGAAACTCCACCTTCAAGTGTACAGGTTGCTACCTTATATTTACTTTTGTTTTCAGTAATAAATTCTCCGGCTTTAATAGTGTCCACTTGATCTGTTGCATTACCATTTTCTATCAATTGTTCTTGTAACACTTCTTCCATGACTGCTGCTATGAAACAATTTCTTTCACTTTTAAAAGCATCATCCATAATTTTTTCATCACCTTCATAGTTAACCAGTTCAAATTCAGTTATGGACAAAACAATGGATTTTGCTGAATATTGCTGTCTGCAGGTGGTACAATAAATAAAAGGGTAGAAGCTGCACTCACAGAAGCTTTAAAGTCATAAACAATATTCCATCTTTTAGTTAATATTTGATTGTTATCAAAAAATAAAACGCCATCTACGTTTGGAATATTTATTTTGTCATTGCAGGTTTCCTGTAGAAAACACGATATTGTATGATAAGAACCTGATGGAGAAAGTTTATTATTTAGGTCGACTACTGTTCTGCTTCCAGTATTATATTAACTTATGAGGTTTTTAGAAAATAATAATGGGCCAATAAAGTTATTGTCAGTAAATGAATATAAATTTTCAAGAGTATCAGAAATTTATAATCATTGGTATTTTGACTTACACACCTCCTCTATTGTTTGTGACAGGTCTATATTTTTCTGATAGACCTGTTTAAACAAAAGAAAGTCCGTTATGAGGTCTATCTTTTGCACGTGCACAGGTCTGTTCTAGTCAGACAGACCCGGTCATGAAATACACGTGAAAAAATAGACCTGCAATTGCGCAGATAAAGAAAACTTGAAATGCAATAAAACATTATCAAATTAAATAAATTGTAAATGATTGTCATAATATTCCTGTCTTACAAAATCGGTGGATGCACTAAGCAATTATTCCAGCATCCCTATATCAAATCTTTGACTAAAAATAATGGATAGCATATCAAAGTTAGGACATATCTAACATTTATTTAATCGCCTCATTTTTTCAAAGAAATAGTAATCTAAGTGCATGTTCTTCTGTCATTAAGTTCACAAATATAACAAAATGGACGCTTCAAGTTCATATCTATGAAACTATATAGCAGTAATCACATCATATTTATTACGATTTTAAAATGTTAATAAAGTTATAAGTGTTTTAGTATTTTATGATGAACGATCATATTTTATTCTAGACCACTATATAATCTGCTATATAAAATATACATGTAGTTTCGGTTCATGTATCTCACAACTGCCAACAAAATATATATGCAAGTCTTTCGTGGTCTGCTCGGTATCCGGACATTGCCCTTCGGACAGTTGCCCCCTAGGAAGTTTGCCCGCTTATTGCAGTGGCGGTCATTTGCCTACTCATGTCTTTGGAAGGGACAGACATCTGCCCCCCACCTCCTTGTTTTAAAAATGTTAAAATATTTTATTGTTTAATTGTTTGCTACATGTACCAAAATTCATAGCCTATTGTTGAAATTTCATTGTGCTTAAAACACAAAAAACTTTCTCGCAAATTTGTGAAATTCAAAAAAGCATCTATATATAAATGAACTATAACGTTTCCATTGGCAAACACAAAATATATACACGAGATGACAAGTGACAACAACAAAAAAGGGACAATCGTCCGTTGGGGGCAACTGTCCGGGGGCAAATGTCCTAGAATATGCATTGTCTAATACTATCAACATAACTATTCATTCTATAACATACCTTCCATTACAGTTCACTTTATTATTGACAAATTGCACATTTAGCTTTTTTATTATTTTTAATATTTAAAAGGTAAAAGCAAAGTTAAGTGCAAAATATATATTGTATTTAAGCAGAACGTTGATATTCGTCTGTTTCGAACGAAATCTTCAAATCAGAGCAGAAATCTGCTTCGACGTAGACATCTTGGGGAAACCCCGGTCACGTGACCAGCCGGTGTATCGAGACCTTTCATTGGTTCGGTAGGAACTTTGTTTATAACGACAACCAATGAAAGGTTTCCATACACCATGACCAGAATTTCCAACATGTATTCGCCGAAGCAGATTTCTGCACTGATTTGAAGATTTCGTTCGAAACAGACGAATATAGAGCGCTTCACGACTATTTGCGCAGGTAGGTAATAGAAACTATGTTGTGTTATTGTTTGCATGCGTTTATTTGTACCTACCCCTTTTAAAATTGATATTTTACCCGTGGAATTTGGTGTTGCGACATCTCGTACGACTAAGCAATTTTGTGACAGAAGTGAACGGTTTTGAATAAATTTCTTAAAATGGGCTAAGGGAATCAGAATAGAGTTAGTGTTTATCAATTGTGGATTATATAAGCTATGCAACGCAGTATAGTTTTTGGAATTTTTTTATTTAATTAGTGGAAAATCTCGCATGAATTTGAGGGTGATCGAAAATTCTCTATTCAGCGAGTAATGCCCCTTGTCTATATTTATGTACATATTATAAGGTTATGACTAAAATCTCATTTTAAGGTCACTATCAAGCAGTATATACCATCCAAACACTGTGTGGACCCCCTGTGTTCTCAGAGAAATGATTTTCAAAATGGTTTACACATTTTTGGCAAACATATTTGCATTTGGGGCCAATTGCTTTTTCACGGATTAGCAATTGTTTAGTGGACATTTTAACTGTTTTCCCAGTTTCCAAATTAAATATTTGAGGATTTTCGTGCTCCTCCACAAGTGTATCATGCAACGTACATTTGCACATCTTCCTTTTTACCCCAGTACATGTCTGTGAATAAAATAGATAAATACAGAATCCCTAAAGAAAGCCCAACACGGCAAAATTGAAAATGTTGCAGGCTCGATTTGATTGAGCCTGTTCATGGACGGTATTGGAAAGTGCAAGTTACCGTCCACGCACCCTAGCACCGGCTTAAGCAGAATTCAGCATTTAAACGTGAAATAGTAAAATTTAGAATTTAGAAACATCCTCAGATGTGTTCATACGGCGGTTATCAAGACTGCGGTTACGTGAAGACTGCATAGCTGTAAAGTTTGAAATATTATAAGTATCTTCAAATATTTATATACATTTAGTTATTTGGTATTTTTACAACAATAATAACATGAAAACACACTGATGATATAAGTATGTAGTTTTTTAAATAAAAATATTTAAAATCTATTTATAAAACAAACGAATATATTTATTTCATTTTTATCAGTATGTTGTTCCTTTTGCTACACCATACTTTTTTGGGTACATTTGCCTCTTTCTTAAAAAATACTTGTTGTTTCAGCTTCTTTGGGGTAGATAAAACTGTTGCAAAATGGCGTCCATTATAAAGACTTTAGGTTAGTTCTATAACAGTATAGATATTGTGATAAATTATGATCTGAATACATTATCATGAATAAGATGACCATATATTAAACAATATATAGTAATTATTGATAATAACATAAATTTTGTACTGAGATGGAAAAACTTTATAATATCTCAAGGCTAGAGAAGAAAAATAAAATGTTTGTACCTATTTATTATTAAAGTTGCTAGAATAACTGTTGCAAGGGGATTGTAATCTGGACGTGGAAACGATCTGAGTAATGCACAGGAGTGACGCACACAACTGCATCTTCCACATTGCGATTAACATAAATGTAGTCAAGTGTATTTCCATTTCTGTGTGTTGATGATGTTACATACTGGGACCCATAGTACATTGTCAATCTTTGTAATTGTCTGAAGTTGGCATTTTGTTGCCTGTTGTTCACATTGAAGTCACCAGCCAATATTGTTGGACCATTGTAAACATGGAGAGATGAAAGTACTTTGTCAAAATGGCGTAAGAATGTTTTCAGACTGGTAGGTGGGCTATTATACACGCAGACGACCATAATTTTGTGCAGTGTAGCCCTAAAGGTAACATGGGTTCTGCATATTACCTTGTCGAGGTGAAGATTTGAGCCAAGATTGAAAAAAATCTTTCACTTAGTGTAGGACTCACAGAGCGGACACGACAAACTGTCTAATATTTGATTGTTTGATACTTGACCTTCAATTGAGACCTTAACATTGAGCTGACACATGGGCAACATGGGTTCTGCACATCCCCATTGTTGAGTGGAACAATTGAGCCAAGTTTGAAAAGAACCCTTCAATTGGTAGACGATTTATAGAGCAGACACGATAATGGAGACGGACAGACCGACTGACTGACCCCCCCCCCCCCCATTTGTGGTGATGGTATTAAAACTACCTGTGGTGAATCTGATTCTTGAGGACATGATGCGGAAAAAAGGCTCACATTGAACGATATTTTTTATGTAAAAGGAGAAACTATCGTTCGTTTGAAATATAATCACTCGATTGAAGGGATATCTTGGACCTGATCATAATCGTATGCTGACATGTTTAAGGCACTCTTGGAAAATATCGCCTTTATTTTGATAGAACATGTCGTTATACTAGCACATTGTTCGCTTATAAAAGCGTGACTACGTTCATTCTCGTTGAACTTTTGATTTAGGCTTTTTAAGCGTTCTAGTGGATTGAATTTTATTCAAATGGCCTAGTTTAGCGTACATACTGTCCAAACGTTGTAATATTTTCTGTAAAATGTCGGTATCTAAATTGTTAACATTTTGCTGAGATAATATAGGTGATGTTTGATTTGCCACAAAAGGGGATGATGGATGACACAGAGGCGGCCGCATAAAAGACTGACCGATACCATGTTGACCAACCTGCGCTGGAGAAGCTGCTTGTTGAAGATTCAGAGATTAAACGTTTTGTTGAGTGATTGCCACTATATTTCTCTTTGAATCTTTTTTATCGTTCAATGGAGAAATATTGTCCATTTTACGTATTCTTGTCATTAGAAACCAATATAAGCCCGCATTATAATTATGTAAAACAGATGAATTAATATGCCAGTATAGTTATAATCTATTTTAAAAACATTTTATATACCCCTATTAATACTTATCACTCAGTTTTTCGTACAACATTTTGAAAAAAATATGTCCGCCTTCTTCGAGCATGCGCAAACATCATCAATTTTTCATTATTTATAAAAAATATTGTATTTAACAAATTATGACTTTAAATGAAATAAAATGATGAAAAGCCCGATAACTTACAGGGAGAATAGCTGGATCAATCATGCTGACTCGCTTTCTGTTTTAATATCCATTAAAAAAATCTGACAATATCATAATAAGGAAACTACTTTTACGATTTCATGATATACTTAAAACAAAATCTGTTAAATTATATTGGATTTCAAGTCATGTAGGTATACGAGGAAATAAAAAGTAGATGCTTTAGCTAAAAAATCATTAAATTTTCAAAAAATTGACTTACTGTTACCTGCTTGTGATTTTAGACCGGTTATAGATAAACTAGTATCATCTGATGGAAAGCAAATTGGGACAATGCCTTTTTTGATAAAACTTCATGATATAAACCCATCTCTTAATGTGTCATCATCTCTATCTCTGTCAAACCGCCATGATCAAACAGTTCTTCTTCGATGCCGAATTGGACACACTTATGTAGTGGTGGGGTTTGGTTTACAATAAACACTTTGATATGTTTATATGATTTATTCTATAAAGAATAAAACCAGGCTTGGTAGAAGAGATTCTAATTTAATAATTAATATAAATAAAAAAACAAGTATTCTATAAAGAAATAACTGATTGTGAACTAATTTTAAAGTTGTTTTCACTTCGAAAGCGAGACAAGGATGGGTCAGTTACCAAGAAAATATTACATTCCAGAACCAAATCAACTAAAAATAACTTTCAGACAAAAACGATCATCAGCACGCAACTTGCAAAGCCAGTTTAATCACCCATAACAAATGGAACAAAGACAAACATGAACAAATAACGCCACAATAGATTTGGTTTGGACTTTAAGGGAAATTACTACCGTATTTATTATAAAAAGTGAACTTGGGTAAATTTAACCTTGTCTACACTAAAATTACCCACTCTTATCTCCTCACGAATGACAATGCCCCTTTTTGTGTAGCTTGTAATGATAACTCTACTCTCAAGCATTTTCTTCTTGAATTTCATGATTTTTCACAGGCCCGTAATAGATTTTATTGTGTAAATTCACTCGAAGAACTCTTTAATACAATTCAATCACAAAACATCATTGATTATTTGAAAGAGATAAACTTGTATTCTAGGATCTAATTGGCTCATTTTTATTGTCATTTACAAAGTTTGACATAACATTTTAAGCCTATAATGACATTAGGCACCATATGTCCAGTTAGGTGATGACGTGCCGTAAAAATCCCACAATCAATCAACAATGTTTTTGCAAAGGTTGTGTCAATCGGAACGTCATCGGCTATTTTCTTTAATAACCTCAGAGTTAATACGGATTGAAAGTAGTTCTACCACGTGGTTTCAGATGTAAACAGAAACATATAGTGTAATATTCGTTAATGCAAACTAATGTAATGTACATGTATATACTTGGCTTCCCAAGGAAAATAAAGTATGTTTTAGTGCCATTATGATTGACAATATGATATATGATTGACTTAATGTCAACAGGTTTATATTTTGTATGTTCGGTTTCCACAACTATATAAATATATAAATAATACATGTATGTGCTTGTGGGACATTTCATTATCCCGATATCTTTGGACAGGAAAATTTTTAACTCCTTTTACTCTCAAACTTTTTCAGTTTTACTACTTTTATTTCCTTGATTATTTTTTGAATCATGTGAGTTTTTTGGTGGGATCATGAATATCATTCAGACATTCACCATCACCATTGTGTGTTTCCACTGAAGCCTCAACATTCGCACGAACCACCTAACAATCATTTACTTCTACATCACTTACGTTATTTCTAATGACGTAATACACGCAACTTACATTATTGTTGCAGTTCTTGTCGTTCAATTGATCAACATATTCAAATCGATACTGTCTAAAACATGATAAACAAGATCAACAAGGAAAGGCAGCGTTCAATGGACGCAGCCCCACACGATCCAGCAACAAGATTAAGTGACAAGGAGCCCAGGAGGACCACAAACAAAAACAGGACAGGGCACAAGGAAGAACATGGGCAGGCCAATTTCTAAAATCATACATAAGAGGAAATAATTAGTAACTGATAAGGAACTCAAAGAAAGCAAATAAATTATTGATTTATAGGCCCATAAAGTCAATGGCACAGGGGACAGGAGACCCGGGGAAGGGGAAGAGGGGGTAAATAAAAGAATCAACAACTAGGGGCAAAGGGAAAGATACATAGTTGACTCAGTCATTTTGTACGTCGTTATATCACAGTAAATCTAATCTTCAATTTCTTTGATAAGCATTTGAGTCATGATAGGTAAGAGTTTTCGTCCAACAGTTTTTCTGAAGGATCTTTTCACAAGACCGAATAACCTCTCATAAAATCCGCCCATCCAGGGGGCAAGCTCTATAATAAACTTCCATTTGAAGTTTGCATTTGCAAAGTAGCTTTTACTTCGTTACTACGTAAAATAATATGCCAAAATCCTATCTGTAATTAAACTAGCGGCTTAACACTGTAGTGCAGTATCACTAATTACATGTAATGGAGTACCTCTTTGAGCTTTAAACCGATGGTAAGCTAAAAGAAATTCCATTGTGGTTAAGTCACAAACGACGGCTTATTTAACATATATTTCACTGTTGCACGACCATGTAAAAGTCAGAATCATTGCCTCGTTTTTACAAGTGTCTATGTAACACTTTGTCAGTTCTCTATGCATAAAAAGATCGTTCCATTGTAGAAGTATTGGTTGCCTTACGCCTTCACTTAAACTTGCATTTTAAGCCTTCCTGTGCACTGCAGTAACCCTTGTTCAAAAAAGGCGTTATTGCTGTTGTATACTTAAGGACAATGAAAACGCACGCCCGCACTATATGCATTTTATTACATGAAAACAAAACTCTAACTCCATTAGATATATATCATAACTTTAATACAAAAACGCAAACTTAACAACTAAAAATAATTCAAAATGTTTAAAATCAAATGTACAACAGTAAACCGAAGAACCTTAGGTGAAAATCCCTAAATCACACATTTTCGTCACAGTAATGCAAACTTAACAAAGGCAAAAACCAAAATGAAAATCCCAAAACAAAGTCACTCATAATAAATGTCTATTCGTAATGTCACCGTCGGGATCTTTAGAAACGACAATATCCTCCATCAGCGTCTCTTACAGTTGACATCGTCGCCTCATAGACCTTATGGTGCGGATAGTCGCCTGTGGAATCTGATGCCATTCAGCCCGTAGTGAAGTGCGAAAACGCTGGTGAAGCCAAGAAATTGTTGACCGATGGACACCAAAACGCTTGGCGCTTTGATAATACAAAATTTGATTGTAAGATAGACCAGACTGAATCAGTCCTAAATCTACCCAGCGGTTAATTCTTTGTAGAATCATTGCATACAATTTGCTAGCAAGTCTTCAGTAGTGTTTGAAATAAAGCACCTTTTATAGAAGAAAAGTGTGTATATGCAATTTCAATGTGAGCTTTTACGATTTCTAAAACTGACTATTGGCATAGTTTAATATTTATTTTCATAAAAAATCTAATTGCTCATTTGTGTCTAACATTTCTAGAAAGGTGTGAAAAACAAGGTTATAATTAACAGTTTAAAAACATAAATAATTTCATTTCATAAAGTAACCACGAATTGATTAAATCTGTTTTCTGTTGTGAACTTATCACAATTAGCCAAAAGTGTTACTTTTGATTTTTCGGGTACTGTCTTTATCATTCAATAACTTCATTAAAATGCAATCATTTTTTATTACTTTGGTATCTAAATGACCGGAATGCATTCGGTTTTATGAAACTGTGAAAAAATACTTAAGAGAAATATATTTTACTTGTTAAAATGCAATTATTCCGACCGTGCGTTTTCATTCTCCTTAAATATATATTTCAATCGTTTGTAGCACGAAAAAAAAAGATTTGATGTCACTTTGAAAATGAAGGATGTTTTCAAACATGCTGAATCTACATGTTTTAGCTTCTTATAAGTATCTACTTTCTAAAGGACCACGCTTACTTTCAACTTTTTCCAGTGTCTGAAAGAAACGGAACTCCAAATCTGTTACTCTTATCAATTTTTGTAAGAAAAGAAAATCTGTTGCTGTCATTGTCAAATTAATAATTGTTTCTATGTTCTTCCTCAGTTTTTTAGCTTGCATTTATATGTCCCCATTTTGTTTTGTTTGTTCTTACTCTTAAACATTTGTGAACTATCAGCGTTGTTCTGTTAATCAGTTGGCCAATCAGAAGTTGGTTTCAAAAACCACTTAGGAAGACAACCAATTAGAATCGGATGCTAATGCTTCAGGTGTGATCCCTCGTGATGCAACATCTGCTGGATTTTCTTTATCTTGTACGTATGTCATGCTAACACCAAAGTGCCTTTTGATTTCATCGATTTTACAAATAAAGGCAACTTCTTTTCCAACATAACCCACTGTTCCACAAATTTCGCACCTGTCAATAAATATTGTTTTTCAACAGTCACTTTTAATTGTTCCCTAACAAATGTTTAGCACCGAAGGCAGATTATAACTGCCAAAAGCTGTAAACTGGGAAAAGTTTTTTTTTTAATAGTCTTGCTTTTGCAATTTCTACATTTACATCGTTTGGTTTGCATCTGAAACATGCAAATTTATCACTGCCGTGTTTGATTTTCCAAAGCATTACAGAAACATAACAATATATGCTCAGTAGAATTTCATGTGGACTTTGAATTTGAAGCGAAAATCTATCAATACAGACGACCATTTCTTTATCTTACATCATTAAATCGTCATTCATCCAAGTCGATGTTTTTTCTGCCATAATGACTGAATAAACATTTTCCTCGTAAAAGTGCTGGTAATAGTAAGCAAAACTGTTAAAAACGGACGAAATTGTTTTCAAAAGAGATAAATACAGAATCCCTAAAGAAAGCCCAACGCGGCAAAATTGAAAATGTTGCAGGCTCGGTTTGATTGAGCCTGTTCATGGACGGTACTGGAAAGTGCAAGTTACCGTCCACGCCCCCTAGCACCGGCATAAGCAGAATTCAACATTCAAACGTGAAATAGTAAAATTTTGAATTTAGAAACATCCGCAGATGTGTTCATACGGCGGTTATCATGGAACCTTCAATGTGACACTTCCGTGCCATTCCATGAAAATCGGCGTATGGTCCCCAAGTAATAAAAAGCGTGTGCCCTAAACGAGAACGTGTTTTGTCGGTTCGTTTGACTTTTTTTTTCTTATATGTTTTTTAGTGTGTCTTTAGTGACATTCCAACGATGACCAAGTACTTCAGCACTTTTCGTTGCAAAAGTTCACAATTATGTACTTTGGGTTTTGGCCTTATTATCGCTGGTAATTTTGATATAATAAATGAAAGAAGAATCCATAATTTATTCCTTAAATGCCCTAAATATAGAATTCACAGTCAGATAGCAAAATGACTTTACCGTATTTTTTTTTCTGTGGGCTCCAATTTCTGCGGATTTTCTAAATGTTGGCATGTTTTTATTTCTGCGGACTTTATTTCTGCGGCTCAGTCTTTGGATAAATTGTCTCGTAATTTAAGATTATACTGTACCTTTGTAGGTCTTAAGAAAGCCTTTGATTCGGTGTATAGAAACGCATTATGGTATAAACTTTTTCACATGGGTCTAGATGGCAAAATTCTCAAATCGTTTAAATCTATGTACTCTGTTGTTAAATCATGTGTCAAACATTGTAATAATCTGTCTGACTTTTTTGAAATTTCGATTGGTCTAAGGCAGGGACAAAATAATTCTCCGGCATTTTTTGCTTTATTTTTAGAAGACCTTGAATTATTCTTACAAGGTGAGATAGATAGTGGAATAACTTTGTACGATTTAAGTATAATTATCCTTTTATTTGCCGATGACATGGTTTTAATTGGTAAAACCCGAGAAGATCTCCAAAATAGTCTTAATTCTTTACACGAATATTGTTGTTATTGGGGTCTCGAGGTAAATACCATTAAAACAAAAATTGTTGTTTTTCGGAAAAGGGGACCGATAAAAATGTGGGAGAAATGGAATTATGGCAATGAGCCCTTAGAGGTTGTAAATGATTTTAATTATTTAGGAGTTGTTTTTAATTATACAGGTTCATTTGTTTTAAATAATCAATGTATTGCAGGCAAATCGTTAAAAGCTATGCAAGTTTTAGTAAATAATATTTATAAATATGATGTTAATCCAATTATTTCGCTTCAACTATTTGATTCTTTTGTTGGATCTATTTTGAATTACGCATGTCCAATATGGGGTTTCTCTAAATCTAAAGACCTTGAGAGAATTCATATTAAGTTTTGTAAAATTATACTAGGAGTACAACAGAGCGCATGTAATTCTGCAATTTATGGTGAGCTTGGGCGAAAACTTAGAAAACTTTTGATAATTTAGTTGCCTGTAGAATCGTATTTGATAAAACGTGTTAAAATAGATAAATAAGTTCAACCAGGAGATATAAGGATTTTGGAAAATTAAAAAGCAAGAACAACAGGTGCATGTTTTGAAAACTTTTTAATATTGATATACTTCTAAAATTACATGAAATATTACTACCAAATTAATAAAAACATATTTATTTAATCATATCTTTTTTAACAAAAGACGATGCCAAGGTGTATGATCTATTAATTTAAAAATACATGAGGGACTTTGGATTATTTCATGTGAGAACAATATCCAGCAAGCTTTCGAAACGTCGGTGGTTCTACTGAGGTGCCCGTTCGTGCCTGAAATAACGCAAGGAAGGGCACCCGAGGCATTCCTCCGCCAGTATATCTGTTTTATAACTTTTCTTATAATAACGCTGGCAACATAAAGATGAAGGATAGAGTATCGAAGAAACAGCTAGAATCGTAGATATCATTATTAAAACAATGTCATAGGAACTAGTAGCATCTCGGATGCTGCCTGAAAAATAAATGCAATTGACATTGAGACACATGTTAGCTTGTAAGCAGGTATTCACTTATATGTTTGCATTATTGAATTGGCAATACTTATATATATCTATTAACGCACGAACCAGTTTATTAAACCTATTGTAGAAATAATAAACGTTTTGTAAAAATGTTAAAAGTGCTAAAATATGACTAAAAATTCATTTTGAATTTTTTAATTTGCTATAAATTGTACATTTTGCATTGACATTTGACTATAAGCTGCAAATTATTTGTATTGCGTTTTTCAATATAAAGAGACTAAATAAAACAAATTCACAGTACATAACATTACATTGCATCAATACTTTGCTATTTGAGTATAGATGGACGCTATTTGAGTATTGATGGACGCTATTTGAGTAAAGATGGACGCTATTTTAGTGGATGGATATGTTGCATTTTGTTTGGTTTTACGGCGCACTTACACAATTTGTCACAGGAAAGACGATTTTGGAAAACCTCATGTGTTACAAACTTAAAGCAACACCAGCGGTCAACATCCACCTCAACTCGCTGGAGGGAAGAGATGCATAGACTCCAATAATTTTAACAAATTTAATCTCCTATGATCACGCAGGGATAAACGGTAGATGCCTCATCAATCCTTAAAGGCAAGACTTCAACCACAAGAAAGGAATGGCCTTTTGATATTCATTGGTATTGGGCAATATAAATAACCTGAATAGTTATACATCCAGAATCCTGCTTCTATTGATTATAACTGCTCTCTTACAAGCTTAGACATTTGTCTAAAATAATTTTGTGTAATGAACGCAATAGAACACGACTAAATACATACCAAATAATGGTCCTGAAACTGCAGATAAAATGCCGTTAACAGTTAACATTAATCCAATAGCAACACTGATTTGTTCCTTGTGCATTGTTTCCATAACGAAACTAATGGACCCCGATATTATTCCACCAGAAACGAGGCCAACACAGGCAGATGCCACTGCATATGTCAAATAGTTTGTCGAAGCATACATCAACATGTATCCAACAAACCCAGCAAGAGATGACAGTGTTACAAAAATAAATGAATGCGTTTTAAACTTCCATTTAACAAGACCCGGTGCTAATGTTGCTAGCACATTAAAACAATTTAATATAACAAACAGTTCCTTTGTTTGCGATTCGTTAAACCCTTTCCAATCTGCAATATCGAACGCAAGTTCAAAATATCCGTTCATACTGGCAATAGCTAATCCATTTCCAACAAGCAGGGATACAAATGGAATTGAAGAGATCTGCTGAAATGTTTTTAATACGTAATGATATACCATACAAGGCCTTTCTATAAGAGTTAAATTTTCAGAATCTCCTTCTTTTTCGGATCTGTAGATAACACTTAAATTTCCTGACATTTCCTGCTGCCATATGAAAACAAAAAGGACAAATGAGTTGCAATAAAGGCCACCCAATATGAGAAAAGTTCCACTTAGTCCGTAAGAGTTAACTAACCAGTTCAGAATGTAAGGGTAAATGATCCCAGCGGATGTTGTCGATGCGGTATGAATGGCAACACATAACACAAGTTGTTTCTCATCATCGGCAAATATTCTGTTTACAGAAGTTACGGCACAGACGTGAGATAATGATATACCAACACCTTGAATATAAAGGTTAATACATAAGTAAGTTTTATTATGATATCTGATAAGTTATTGTTTGACCAAATCAATGTTTGAATATGCAATAGAATATTATTTCTATTTCAAAAGTCAAATTAGAACATTTATCAATGATAACTTAAGTAAAGATCTGTAGAATAAGGAAACAAAATAGTTCAGTTTGATCATAAAAGCATCACCATCTGCTTTATAATATCATGTTGAAAACCACTAAAAATCATTTGATCTGCCTCCTCTTTTGGGTACCTCTACGTGGTGAGGAGGAGTAACATATGTCCGTTGTGGAGGTGCGCTGCTGTGCGCCTGTATGACGGACATATGGCCAACACCCAGACTGCCTGTTTGCCGTGGGCAGCGTCCCGTAACCTAGAAAAGGGGGTCCTGGTAGTTGAAGGATACCCAGGAATCTCAAGTACTCCTAACACACTGCTTTGGCCTCTGCTTTAGGTAGACGGGTGACCAAGTGAGCCCGGCTTTGGTCAATCGGCTGGTCATTGCCTTGCCCTTGGATATATATTTCTTAAATACTTGAAAAATTTCATTGAACTTACACGGTCCCGAAATGAATACAATTCAATGCACACAAATTATTTAAAATAAAAAAAAATCTGTGTTTAAAATTTTTATTCCTACTTGTGTTTCTAGTATACCTTTAATTCCTACTGAAACTGCTATGATGGGTGCCGTTATGTTAAAACAATATTTCATATATGCATTATAAATACAGTATAACATATCCAAGAAGGCGGTGGCTAATGGGCTAATTGTGTAGGTTGTAAATATTTGCAATTTATGCGAAGTATATCTCTCTGGTATCCTTGATGTGCGGAGACTGGATATCCGTTTCCATCGCACATCCCCATGTTGGAGTCCGAGGTTGGCTGGGGAACCCGGGAGACGAATTTTAATATCTTTAATCATGGATATACAAACAAAAAAACGAAAATCGCAAGAAGATGATTCAAGTGTAACATTTCATTTGATGGAAGTTTTCCCCGTTTTCTGATAATTGCAAATCAAACGGCTCAAAATCACTTACTGAACTTAGCCCTTCATTATAGAAAAAACAACTTTCGGCTTTAATTGGAACACCTAAATCTGTCAAAGAAACTCCGCAATGGAGGACTCTTGATAGAGGTAGAGCGGAAACAACAATCAGACATTATTTTGAAAATGTACCAGCTTTTTTAACATTGAAACAACTGCCACACCACACCAGTCTCTAAACTCCAGCAAGGGCGTCATCAGATGTTCTGACCTTGCTGGAATGCTAGAAGCAGATATTGCTGAAGAGTTAAAATCACAGCAGGTGTCAAATGTCAAAGCGCATTCAGTCTACAAGAGATGGTAAACGACTGCCAACGAATAGCCTTATTCTAACATTCTCCACACCCCATTCTCCCATCATCGATACGAGTAGGTTACCTTAACGTTCGCGTTGCGGTTTACATTCCAAACCCAATGCAATGTTACAAATGCTTCAAATTTGGTCACCATGAATCAAATTGCGTGAGGGCAGACTATTTGCCGCAGATGTAGCTCAAACCATGACAAAAATGAGACTTGTAACGTTCCTGTTAAATGTGCAAATTGTGGAGGAGAGCATTACGCCACCTCCGGTCATGCCCCTTGTGGTTAAAGGAAAAAGAAATTCTTCGTCAGAAAGTATACGCAAAATATTTTCCTTTCAAGATGCACGAAAGCTGTTGTGAAAGTCACAAGGACCAAAACAACTGTCGTATTCAGCTGCAGTTACAAAGTCTGTTAAGATGGTTGACTCTGCAGTACAGGTCAACTTATGTCAATGCCCCCCCAATTAAGTTACCATTACCTACAAAGCATACAGCTTCACAAATAAGCAGTCTACCTCTGTGCAGACTCAGTCACCATTAAAGTTCTTCTCCCAAAGAAGCAAACCGCAAACATTCAAATATAGCATCTTCTGAGAAAGTTATTCAAAAAACAATCGCCTAAAGAGCGAATTGTCATCATAGATCGGTTTGAAAAAAGCAATGCGGAACCCGATCAAATCACAGAAAATCGGTTCGATCCACTTCACGACACCCAATTGATGGAGGAATGAGGATCTTTACCTCTCCCCTCCTCCAACTCCGAATAGCAGAAGTCCAATAAAGTTCCTAAATGATATAAATATTCTTTAAAATGGATAATAGAAGTCACTCTATCTTACAATGGAAATTGCCGAGTCTTAAGTCAAAATTTATAATGATCTACTTTTACTATTATCAAAATTCTCTCCAAATGTATTATGTCTTCAGGAGACTATGTTATCTCCTAAAGATAATATCTCTATAAAAGATTATACACTTTATAATTAAATATGCCACTTGTAAAACGCCAGAACATCAGGTGGTACAAGCATTGCCTATCGCAAATTGCGTTTTCCTCAAAAAGAAATTGAAACTAAACACAGATTACAAGCTTTAGCTGTGCAGGTGACCTTACATCGACCACTAACAATTTGTTCTTTATTACCTTCCTCCAAATTTAACGGTAACAAGTGATGAACTTGAAAGTATTGTTCGGCAATTACCATCACCTTTCCTTTTGTTAGGCGACTTTAATGCTCACAATCCTATGTGGGGCAGTACATCTACAATAATAAGGGTAAACATAACTGAAAAATTGATAGATAACTTTCAGCTTTGCTTATTAAACAATCGGTCACCTACAATATTTACATCCAGCTACAGGTACGTTTTCTTGCATATCGACCTCTCGAATTGTCCACTCTGCTATATACTTGGACTTCGATTGGAAAGTTTTAGATGACTGCAGTAACGGCGTGATCATTATCTCATTGTTACTTACATCAAATGACTCTATACCAGATGAAATGGACGTCAAATTTTTAAATTTAAAAAAAGCAGATTGGGAAACATTTACTAGGCTCTGTTTTATTGATCTAAACAAAAAATGAATTTGATTTTACTCTGATGATATAGCTGAAACTTTCTCTTCAGCATTACATACGATTGCTTGCAAAGTTATTCCATTAAAGAAAAATAATACAAGTACAAAATCAAAAAAACCATGGTTTAACGAATGAATGTAAAAAAAGCCGTTCGAATACGTTAAAGCTTCACTCAAAAAGTTTGAACAGTAGCCCCTACAACAGAAAACTTGAAAATTATAGAATATTTTAGAGCCAAAGCTAGAAGATCAGTAAACGTCTCAATCTAAACGCCAATCATGGCAATCTTATGTTTCAAATATTAATGTCAAAATACTCCTATTAGGAAAAGTCTGGGATGCAGTACGAAAAATAAGTGGTAAGTATAAAAAGAGTCCAACTGTTCACTTAAAAACTGGTAATGGCCAATATGCCAAAAACAAAAACAGATATTGCAGAAACTTTGGCTAAAACTTTTTGAAAGAACTCTTCTTCAAGCAATTATTCAAATACATTCAACAACATAAATGTAAAGGCTGAGAAAGAGTAATATTAATTTTACTTCAACAAAAGGACGAAGATTATAATTCCCTTTTCTCTATTGATGACTTAATTTATTCAATCAAAACTGCAAAAGATAGTGCTGCAGGCCGGACGAAATTTACTACCAGTTTTCTTAAACATTTACCACCCCAATCCTTAGACTTGCTTCTTGAAATTTTTAACAAAATTTGGGGTATCTGGTGAATTCCAACACTTGGAAGAAAGCGTTGATTATTCCCTATCCCTAAACCTTGGAAAAAGATTCAACTGAACCCTACCAATTATCGTCCAATTTCACTTACAAGTTGCCTTCTGCAAAAACATTCGAGAGAGATATGATAAATTATCGGTTAGTTTGGTATCTAGAAAATAATGGAAATTATCCACTAATTTTCAGTCAGGTTTTCGTAAACAGCGAAGTAATTCAAAACGATCATCTGTACGAACTTGAGGACTTTTATTAAGAAGATCTTTGTAAATAAACAACACCGTAGGATTGAATATATATCTTTGAAATCTAAGAGAAGAGAACACACCGGGCCCACAGTCTTTTCCCGCCCCCACTCTCTACAGCTCTTTCTCCCCCAACGCCACCCTCTTCCAAAAATCTTCTCCTTCTTGGAAACATACCCCTACAACTCTTCTCTCATCGGGCGAGAGGTAGCGTCCCCCTAGCGTTCGCCTACAGACTGGCTTGCGCACATGAACCAACGAACATCGGATCTCCGTCAGACTTCTAGAAGTGGCAGGCTAAGCCTTCCCTGTACCCCCCCAACACCACGGTTTCCTACCTCTTCCTCGGGTCCCCCCGCGTACACGCCCCCTCCCCCTCAACAGATTCAACAACGGAAAAAAAATAGCTGGAAATCACCGGCTCCCTTTTTCTCTTTCTTGCCTTTTTTTCTTATTTCCTACCAAAGCCCTCCTCTTACACATAAAGTCTCTCCCAAGCTCCGTCTTTACACAGGAACATAAAAACAAAACAAAAACCACACTGAACTCGCCTTTCCCTCTTGGTTTTCTACCCAGCAAACTCTTCCCGCCTCTGGTCCTCCTTAACCGCGCAAAAACCTGACAAACGACAACCAAAACACACACAACAACCCCGCACACAAAAAATATCAGTCACAAAATTCACTGCTCCCCCCCATTCCTTCATCTTCCTTCCTAGCAAATCACCAACTTCACAACCCGGATAATTCTTTTTTCCCATCTCCTCCTCCTCCTCCGAATTGTTTTCTTTCCTTCCTGAGGCAACCACGACACACGGGCACAAACACACACCCTTTTCTTCTTTCTGCCTCACCTGCAAAAACTTGGGAAACGCACTCAACCTTTCTCGCGCCGGTAACCCGCGCCGTCCCCACTCTCTTTCCCCTTTCGAATTTCCCCTCCTCTCTCTCCCCAAGGTCTCTCTCTCTAAACCGCGGAACAAATCCAGGGACCAACACCACTCAACCCGCGCTTCCTCTCCTTCCCCTCCTCCTCTCCGCCCCACCCCCTCTCTCCCTCCACCGACCCTTCACTCCCCCCAAGCTCTTGGCGTTCCCTCTCTCGGGGACACAATTCACCCACACAGTCCACCAACATTTCCTTCACCACCAAAATTTCTCCGGCTTAACAAACCTTTCCTCATAGAAAGCGAGAGAGAACTACTACTCCTGCTGAATGTGGTGAGACATTTCTATGAAGAGGAGGGCTGGAAGGATGTCTAAAGACTAATAAGCAGAACTTACACATGCGTTTTTCATTTTCTTGATATGAAAATCCTAATAGGCGATTAGTAGAAGACTTTCACGTTTAACAGGGTGACGCCCTCTGGCTTTCAAACCTCTTATTCTCTAAGACCTTTGTATTTTGACAGTACCAACAAGTATACATATGTTGTTCCTCATAGGAATATTTTTGCTATACAATTATTCTATAAGAATTTTATAAAGGTCTCCTCTCATTTGGCAAACTCATAAAATAAGAGAAACAAGTGATGTGGGCATATATTGCGATAATCATTATACCCATCTCAGCCCGGAATCAAATATGACTTTCTTCTATATTGTTAGTACTGATTTTTCTATCTGTGCTATCTGGTTTGAAAGTTTTAAGATTTAACGAAAATAGTACTGTAACCAACCCAATTGAACACCCGTCTAATTTCTTTTCATATCCCAATCAGCTTAATTTTTATTAGAATAAACAATTTCATAGAAGTTGTGTGAGAGCAAAAATGATTTAAAAATGGTTTTTGAAATTTTACAAGAAGTAAATCTTCAATTTGTTATAATAATCATTGGAATCTAGACCAGAAATGCGTAAAATTCATTCATAAATTGCTTTGGACACAGAAACTAAAAGAGAGATTTTTTCATCTATATTCTGTTTCCGTCTTCCTAAAAAGAGTTTGAGTGTAGGTTTGATGAAGCTAGGTTTCTAGGGTTGATTATAGTGTGGAAAAAAAATAAATTTTTAAATAAAAATAATACTTTCCGGGTTTATTAATGACCATCATATTAAAACATTTTTGGGGGGGAAATAAAACTAAAAATGGCCTATAAAGCTTTAAATTTATTTAAGGTGTTTTTATCAAAGTACAAATTGGATTTAAGATTCTTCCACATTTACTGGAAATATTACAGAAGTCTTATCCCGATCTTAAAATTAGAATGTATGGTTCTATAGTATAGTGGTCTGCAGAAGAATCATATCTTTCAAAATGCTAGATACCATACATCACCAGGGTACGTTTAGGTTTAGGTGCTTTCGCACTTTCACCGTGTAGAAAGTTTATATGCGGACAAGCTGGTGAACCATTGGCGCTAATTTTCGTCGTAAAAAAAGCTAATAACTCTCAATGATGTCACTAGAATTCATCGTAATGGGAAAATTCCAGCTAAAATATTTTATATTGTCCATACAGCGAAGTTATACTGAAGTTTTTGTTAACAAATCGAAAAGGAATGCTAGAGACCATGTAGACTGAAGTCGGTTGGGTGTTTTCAAAACGGTTAGATGATTTAGAAAACTTAAAAATTATTCAGAATTATCGCGGCGGTCGGAAATGACGATTGAGGATGTTCCACCTTTGGATATAAATTTCCCGAAATAAATATTAATCCTTTGGTCATAAGAATTATAGGAGAGAGTGTGGGCCAAACATAATTCACGCTGAATACTGCGAAAGAAGACGAAGAGATTCTTACGCAATTAAAGGTACACACGAGCGAATTGTATTTTATCCATATTATACGGACGGGTGTTTTTTAAAGACAGGAGGTTGCAAAGTATGCGGCTGTGTTTGAAAAGATGGAATTTTATCATCTTAGTATTTTGAGGTTAACCAGATATTGTCATCAATTTTACTTGCGCTGAGGATTGTCAAAAGCCCTATGATTATATGCAGATGTCATATCATATTGCACTAGCAATATGCCACTGATGAAATTTGTTGAATTTCTTGACGTCGCTGTTCTGTTGGTTTATAATCATTAAATGATAAAAATCTGACCATTATATAATGGTGATAGATAACTTCTTTTTTCGAATTTCATGATTCTAAAATTACATAATATAGGTGTGTAACGTTGATATTGGAATGTTCGCTCAAGCCATGTAGGAATTAGCGAGAAGATGAAAAAGGTAGGATGCTTTTGATATGCAAACAATCATTTAAATTTTCAAAAATTCTGACTTATTGTCCGTGCTGTGATTTTAGACCGCTTATAATATAATCTTTCGGTAAGAATCATCTGAATGGGAAAGGCAAATTGGGACAAGCCGTTTTTATAAACTTACTACGATATTAAACCCATCTATTCGAATGTCACCATCTTATTCTCTTGTCAAGACCGCCGTGAATTCATATATCAGTTCTTCTTCGTGTAGGGTTGTTGGGCCGGGATAGTTTGGATGGACACTGTACATAAATTTGGTTTTTTTTGATTTTATGTGGGTTGGGGGGACGACCGCTACTCTTTAATTTCCGGTCGACAATAGTTGACTAATGCTCAGTGCCTTTCCATGTGGGTAGGTTTGTATGTATTGAAAATTAACTGTAAGCCCAATTTGTGTCTTCTTGAGGATTGTATGATTTCACAGTCCGTAAATGATTTATTGTCTGTAAGATTCACTCTTCAAAAGAACTTTTTTATGATATAGCATATTCCACAAAAAGCATCAATTTGGATTTATTTAAGAGAATAATATGCTGTGTATTCTCTGAAGAATTAGATTGGCTTTCATTGTGGCTATGTCCATTTTACAATTATTTTACATTAATATTTAAGCTCTGTATTATAGGCATTCGTCACGATTGAGGGGTGGCCAGTGTTTTATGTGTTGAATCTGGTGCCGTAAAAACTGGAGTAAACAAATATTTGATCGCATCTTGCTTTAAAACAGAAGCGTCACACTAATTAATTGTACCTGCTATAATGCCGATAGTTATGTAAAGGTAGAAGATATCTGATACAAAGAATGACACTGTAAATCCAAGAGGAACCAACAAACTTGAAACAAATGTCGTCTTTGATAAACCAAATTTATTGATTAAAAGACCGCTTACAATTCCTAAAAGCAAAACAAAAACATGTAAATATCTAAATGGCAGAAATACTATTTTTCCTAACAACTTAGCAAATGAGTTTAAATTATCCTTTTATAAAAAATTAATTGGTTGTAATCCAATAAAACATTTTGATATTTTATTCTACGATGGTTTTAGTGGCAAACCAGCTAAAATATAGCGCAAGACATAATATTCGGATTCATACTGACAATGCCTATAGTAAGTGATTCCTTTGGCTGACGATCTTCATATAGCAAAACCATAGTTATGTCAAAATCATGTCCATATCGTGCTGTCTCCTCTATATGGTGTTACAAAACATTCTTTTCATCAAAAACATATTGTTGGGTGCCCTGTAACACTGTATTTTGGGTCAAACGCATTTTTTTGGTCTAGCCCCATTGTGAGTCAAATTTTTACTTCAAAAGTGCCTTAACATCAGACAAACAACCTTAATTTAGGGTCAAACAAATTAAACAAATTAAAATTAATTATTGATATTTTAAAGTTCTATTTTTAAATTAATGTCAATGGTAAACTTAAATAAGGAACGAAGTAGGCGAATTGTATTATGTCGGATCAATATTAGAGGATAGTTTATTTCAATTTGTTATATCTAAGACTTGCAATTTGTAACAGAATATTTCTTGTAACTAATTCAATGTGTCTCATAGAATAAAGGCCTTAAATTGGATTACACATATGTTTGATGTGTATTAAGTGTAATAATACATCAGATAACATATTATCTTAGCTTTTCCCAAGAAAAAACTTTGTGCGCCGATAATGTTCGCGGTTTCGTGACACACATATTTCAATCTCATATCTAGATCTTTATACCATAGGATCTGCTGACGACATATAAAATAAATCTGGATGTTCCCTATTCGAAAATATTTGCATTGAAAAGAACTCTTGGGGTACTATCCTGCACCGCTGGGAAAATTAAAGATTTAAGACGGCTTCCAAGATGGATGTCAAGTTATAAATAATATAATATTGATCACACTCATCAAGATTACGAGTAAAATGGCAAATTTAGATGACCTTAAAGTCCATTCATATGGAATGGAATATTTTGTCTTACAAGCTTCTTTTTATAATATTACGACAGTTTGTACGCAAACAAGCTTATTACTGGGACACTTATTTTGTTGAATTTAGAATATTGCAATAGTTCAAATTGAACGACATCTTTATTTTTTATGAAAATATATATGATCTTCGTTTTATTTTATGACATTTTAATGGGCAATTTATTTCTCGAAATTATTTTTACAATAGATATTGAATTCGTTCAAACTTCTGATTTTGCTGTTATCAATTAAAAAAGAAAAATAGAGGCGCAAATATTGTAACAGTCATGTCGGCGCCTTTTTTAAGTTCTTAGTGTATTGTCTTCATACTTGGCCTAAGGAAAAACTCTTCCGACAAGACCTTTCAGAAGACCAGACTAAACATGACCTTCATTCATAATTGACATTGACTTTAAGGGTCAAATGTCTCAATTTTGCTTGTTTTTTCTATTAGAGACTAAACCTTTGTTATTCAATGAATTGTCTCAACAATTTTCTAGAATTGATCTTTAAGTAAACCAGAAAGAGATTGACCTTCTCTCGTAAATGAGCTTGACCTTAAAGGTCAAAGTTTTGAAGAAAAAAATATATGTTGTTGTTGTAGTAACTGACTATTACTTAGTTATTAATGAAAGGATTGACTTCATATGACGAAAAACTATTTTAAGGTAACACCTTTTTAGGATATTGATTTCTTTGGTTCATTTATTACATTGACCTGGAACGTTAAATTATTTTTTGCTATAATTGACTGTAAATTGGTAATCAATCAATGGATTATGTTCATATTTGGACAAAACAACATTTTTTAAGCAAGACTTTCAGGTTGAACTGGCCTTGGCCTTGAACTTCAAATGACCGGCAAGGTTTTAACAATTTATGTGTTCGCCCATTGTTTTCTCGTTTAGGGCACACGCATCTTTTTTACTTGGGGACCATATGCCTTTCATGGAATGGCACTTACTTGTCACATTGAAAGTTCCATGATAACCGCCATATGAACACATCTGAGGATGTTTCAAAATTAAAAAATTGTACCAGTTAAATGTTGAATTCTGCTTAAGCCGATGCTAGGGGGCGTGGACGGTAGTTTGCACTTAACAGTACCGTCCATGAACAGGCTCAATCAAACTGAGCCTGCAACATTTTCAATTATGCCGTGTTGGGTTTTCTTTAGGGATTCTTGCTTTCTCTATTTTAGAAAAAATAAATAAGTCGAGCGTTTTTGTCGTGTACAATGACTTCTCTTGCTTGAACTGCATCAGTGCCTATGTCAATTTCACCCCGCTATTAAAGCCAACAATTTCAGTTAATACTAAAATACACACCACACCGGAAAGATTATTAAGTTTATTAAATGAAGAATGCATTAAAAGTGCGAACCATTTTTGAAGGTAGATTTTTATGTAACCCAGATTGACAGATATTATCAGTACGCATATAATTATACGCAAGATTGATAAATATGTATAAACATGGCTTGCACTCTTACTTATCCCAAACACATATTTATGCATGTTCTCAATTTACATATGTATATGCACGTACAAAAACGGACTGCACTTACATTTCATCAATCTCATATATACATACATGTACTTGAATTTCAGAGAAAAACAATTCAACCCTTACTTTCCCTTAATTTCGGGTAACCAAATGTAAGAACAATATGAATGCACTTCAAATGCTGTCAGATTCGTGGACCTATGATAGAGGATGAATACATCAGTTACATGCATTAACATATGTGCAGAAGTAGGAGGACGTATATAAAGCCCGATTCCGCAATGCACTTCAAAAGCTTATACAGATGAAAATGCATAAAGAAAAGGTATTTGCGCTTTTCCTGCATAAAGTGAAATTCCTCGCGCTATGTCATTTGGCAGCTTTGTTTTGGCAATGAAATTTCCATTCATTGCAACCACCTATTATTGCACGCAGGAACACAACAATGGCGCATGTCCGCATGATTTTATCAGTCAATGCATGCTTTCCTTACCGCTAATGTATACCTGCATGTACACTTTTTATGGAAGACTATGCAATCAAAGTTGTATCCATCAGACATTTTAAATGACATTTCCAAGTTTCTTTTTGTCTAATAACTCTCCAATGTTGTTGGTCAAAAACATTTCTGAGGCTAAATCTTTATCAACATACATGACATAAATTCTTCTTACCGAAACTTAAGCTAACTCCTATTAGCAATGATTGTACAGTAGCGGCTGTTGATCTGTCTGCCTGATAGGTATTCATCATTTCAACAAATACTGCACCAAAAGAAAATATAGAGCTGAACTGTAGTCCTGATACCATGCATGCCAATACTAGGCATATCCACTTGCTGGAACTTCAATAACATATTTACAATTGACTATAAGTGAAATAATTATCCATACATAGGTCAATGATTATTGAGCAGTGTGTGAACTATTTCTATCTGCAATGATTCTTTATTTAGAAGAAAAGAAAAACTTAAAGACATACATATGGATAATAACATGCTAACATATTACAAAAATATAATAATCAAGAACGAAATATTACGTCTGGACATAATTAATGAAATGAAATTGAAATCTTTCAGAATAATCAACGATAATTCTTGCATAAAATATGATAAAAAAGATCAACAAGGAAAGGCGGCGTTCAACGAAAACTGAACACACACAAGTATATACTTATAAAGAAAAAACCTGCATTAACGAATAAAATAGAGACAAACAGAATCCCCAAAGAAAGTCCAACACAACAAAATTGAAAATGTTGCAGGCTCGGAACCATGCAAGCACGCGATGTTGAAATAACCAGCACTCGGACAGTACGACTAATACGAAACACAAACAACGAAACGAGCAATGACTCAGTCAGGCATGTACTTTTATACAAGAATATTGCTGATTCACCTTTTTTCGTGCATTAACATCTGCAGAGGCCTTTTGACTGTATTCAGGCCCTAGCCCTGACGATTTGTGTGAATATAACGCATAAATTAAATGTATTTAGATAAATATTCCCCATGATACTTTATGATTTGTTTGTATAACACATCATTAGATATGTCAACAAACCAAAACATACATACTAACTTCATATTCCTTTCATCCATTGGATTTCCAAACAGCCAAATGCATTCCACATCAAACAAACTTGAATGTTGCTTGATGACGAACAGGTTAGTCCTGTCTACGCATACTTTGAATATTATGTGTCATGCCTGGTCGGAGTTCTTGTTATTTTTTGTGACATTATTCCTATCCATGTTAAACAGTGCTTGTATAAACTCGTATCTTAATTTTGTCATGATCGCTTTCTATTCATAAGTTAAATATCTATAAATATCCTTCGTACGCTATCGTTAAAGTTTACTTAATAAGAAGAGTGGGGAAGTCTTTTTACATTTTAGGCAGTTTTTTTACCTCTTATCCAAACCATTTGTCGTAAATCATTTTACATAATATTATATTACTAAGAAAAAGAGAATAATGTCTTTTTTTATCTACATTGACAATTACGATAAAGAATATAAGAAGCCCTAGTTTACTGCCATGGTTAAACATAATATGCATCTCATCAGACAACAAGGGACAGCCTTTAAAGCAGTCACTCTCTGAGAACTATGTTGCCATTCTGACGAATGATCTTGAAATGTAAAACTTTCCTAGCAGGTTTAAATATAACTTCTTACAATAAAATATATCGACCTGGTTTACTCACCATACATTTCACAGATTTGGCGTTACGTTTGCACACTTTCTGCATTATTTCCATAGTTCTGCGTTACCGAACATACACGATGAAGAAACACCTTTTAACTAAATATTGTCGAATAGTTTGTATAATTTGTGCTTTTAAAATTATTTCCAACTTCACACCAAAAGGAAAATGTTATTAGATATTGCCGTACTATAATACACGAGCACCTAGGGTCTTGCTCCACCTTCACGGCCTCGGTATGGTTTAAGTCCAAACAAAACAAATACACTTATTGATCCCACTTCACCCTGGAATGCAACCATGTAAATCTCTAATGCACAGTGACCTATTTTTGAAAAGTAATACAGTTTTTTGTTTTGATTATAGGGTTTGACTGCTTTGACAGAGTAAAAAGAAAGGTTAGTACACAAAGCATATAATTTGTACCATGCGATATGATTATACAAAATTACATGTCAATTAGTTGAAAATCACATGAAAGATTACGAAAAATGCTACCTAACAAATAACATCATAATTTTGCGGCATGGATACATTTTGTCTGTCCAACCTGTAGCCTCTCATAAGTTTAAAAAAGCAATTTCAGAAATCTGTAAAATATGTTAACAGTTTAAAATGACAAAGTTCAATACTTTCTTGCCAGTTTGGAATTCGCGTTCACATTTTTTTGAGGATGTATTTGTCTTTTGACGTCTTATCTGTGATATGCAGGCTTCATAACCTCAGATCCCCTTTCATAATTCCATTTTATTAAGTTCCGCCCATTGTTTTCTCGTTTAGGGCAAAAGCATTGATTTCTTTAACATCGGGACCATACGCCGCTTTTTCATGGAATGGCACTACTGTGTCACATAGAAGGTTCCATGATAACCGCCGTATGAACACATCTGTGGATGTTTCTAAATTCAAAATTTCACCGTTTTCGTGTTAAATGTTGACTTCTGCTTAAGCCGGTGCTAGGGGGCGTGGACGGTAACTTGCATTTTTCATTACCGTCCATGAACAGGCTCAATCAAACCGAGCCTACAACATTTTCAATTTTGTCTTGTTGGGCTTTCTTTACGGATTCTGTTTTACTATATTTCAATGTGATGTTGTTTTTTTATTATTTTTCAATAATATCTTCATTTGTACTAGTTTTGCCACCAACAACTTTAACATTTTTTCAAAATCACACCACCTCTGCATTCAGGTGTTTCACAGAAGTGCAAGAATTCTTTACTGGTGGAGAAGATATATTTTGCTTTTCATTTGTTCTGGGAGGGAAACTCAAAGAAGGCTCAAAATCAGAATCATCCAACTCATCTTGATTTAAAGGGTGCATCTCTCTTCTCGACAGCTGCCTGGATATTTGCTGGTGTCAGCGTGCTTGTGTATACTTTGAATGCAAGTATACAAACATCATAATGTTCTTATCGCTCCTCAGATTCCCACATGAAGCTGTAACATGTAGAGTTCCATGAAACATCAAAGGGTCCTTAACAACTGATGTCTCAAGACTGTAGCAAATGAGTACAGTGTGGTTGTAAAACAAAAAGGATGATATGATTTTCTTTTGTCTAATCAAAAAGAGTAAATGAGGTATGACTTTTATGTACATCATACAGTACAAGAACTGGGGCTGTGCAGTGTATATTTCATGTACTGGAAGAATAGTAAATTAGTGTAGCAGCGTCCTGCTTCTCGTACAACTCAAAATACCCCTGCAGAGGCACCTTAAAGATATTAAGGTAGCATTCTCTTGCCTGGAAATATGACAAATGGTGGCACCTGATTATTCATAGAATTTATACCACCGCCTATCACAGTTGCAGTTTGGGATTAACAAGAAGTTACAACATGAGCTTTGTATACTACAGCAGTCACAATTTTAGGAGGTGAAAATAAATTTTTATTCATATTATATATGGCCTTACATCTTTTAAGAAAGAGAAAGTAAGAATCCCTAAAGAAATGTTATTTTCTACTAAACTTTTATTTAGTTCATTGAAGTTAATGCTGATGTCTTGTCTCGTAGCACTTCTAGCTCTAGCTGCTTCAAGACGTTTTGTTTGTTTTAACTTACAGTTCAGAAACCTATTTATGAACTTGTAAAGCAAACGCAAATTTAGTGGGTGTTCCCTGTATCTGAGTCTCAAATTTACAGTATAGTCAGATGTCAGATTTATAGTCTCTGTTCGGAAATACCTAATTTCAGCCATTGTATTTGGTTGACTTGCAAATACAGATTCTTGCTATTTTAAAAACAGCTGGGTTCGACCTGGCTTTGCATTATAGCCATAAACAATACCATACACTCTGTCCTTCAGAGCTAATTTAGGAACACCGGAAGGCTTGACTCTCTTTGAATAGACACTGTGTGTCAGTTTTACTTCATTAAATGCATTTTCAATGTATGTCTGGTCATAGCCGGTTTGATATGAGCCTTTTTTGGATCACGTTTATCAAATGAGATTTTTTTAATATGGTGTCCCTTTTACGCTTCCGTACACCTTCAGCAGAATAAGGAAACCCAAAACATGGTTTGATAAAATATACAAGTGTTAACTGTATCATTCGACACACGAAATTGATAATCATGCTGTTATTTTAAACACGATATGCATGCGCATATATGCTTTATTCATGATATGCAAACACACGCTTTCTCATGTTAAGTCGATTCTCGCTATCTCGAAGTCACCGAGAGCGTCCATTTCGAGAAAACAAAATGTCGAGATAGACGTAATAGGAATCGAACCAGGCAGAAAATGATTTTTACAAAAGACATTATGCTTACCGTAAATCAAGTATGCTATCCCCATGTCTAGTTCTTTTTTGTGTGTTATGATAATATTTGATTGAAATGATTTAGTGAGGTTTTTTATCAAACTGACTTTATTTTGTAACTACCAAATTAGATACTGATATGTATCTTCTTTTATGTATTTTCCCTTATATTGTCACATTAACTTAAAAATCATATACACCACATGGACATTTTAAGGGAATGTGCAAGCACAAAATCTTTCATTCAGGTACATAGAGTATATTATAGTACTAAAGCTGTTAGATGAACTTCCATCACAAAATAATTGTGTAATTACGAGCCAGACTTGCCAGTCATTTATTTTCTTTTATGCAATGTAACTGAAACCAAAATATATTTTTGAATAATTGAATTTTCAGAGGATTGCGCAAGAGTTATCTTACATCTTCTTGTTTTCTAACTATACCTTTTCAAAAATCACACATACAACTTATTCAAAATCCAAACGTTTTAATATTTAAGATACAATTACTGCATGCATAATGTTTAATATCACTTGTTTTGGTTATATCTTTGCGGACAACCCACCAAATCGGTTTTCCTGTATAAGTTACCGGTAATTGCCATTTTTTATGCAGATGGGCTTTCATTTAAAATATGCACGCGCGTACATCCACATGAAAGCCAATCACTCTTTCAAGTACACATAATGGAATATAATATGAAAATGTTAATTTATTTTAAATCATACATTTACACAATATATTTGAAATATTTTTGCATAGATTTAAGAAAAATGAAATGCAGTCTACAAAATTGAAATTTCGTCAAAAAACTACTATGCCTAAGACGATTTAAAACAAAGCAACACTATGTTAACATAGTCTATTTTAACATATTAGTAAACATGATGCACTTCATTTTATACTTATTTATATATTCGATTGTAGATCTGTCTGCAAATATTTTGCAAACATTTTATATACATGCATATTTGATTGAATAAACAACAAAAACCAACAAAATATTTTACAATAAATCAATGATAACTAGAAACTGTAACTGTGAACAGAGTAACTGAATTCAAATGGTTACAGTTACCTCCCATGCATATTACATTTTGTTATCTTCATGCATCATAAAATCAATTTAACTTTAAATACTGTAACCGGATACAAAAACATTATATAGAGTAAATTTCAACCGATGTAAATTTCAATAAACTATATAGATCAAAAGTAATGACAGACAGTGTAAAACCTATTGGCGAACACAAGTTACTATAGCAATTTTTAGTATGTTTTGCATTTTTCCGCTACATATTTTTACAATTAATAAAGATGATATGATTAATTAAAATAATATTCAACTTTCATGCATCTCAGGTGTATTATTAACTATAAGATTTGGAACAGAGTACCGTAATTTTACAACACGATTACATGATGGTATAAATATTTATTATTTCTCAAATGAAATTAGATTTTCCCGAACTGTTGTAACGAAATAAAGAAATATTTATGGTATATTTTTAGTCAATACATAAATCCATATATGACCATAATATGTCTTGTTCGGAATCAAAATAAGAATTTTGAACACAGTATGTGTTTACAGAAGAACACATGTCAATGTTTGTGGTCAAATCTGTTGTTATTCAAACAAAATGTCAGGGTAGAGATCAATCAAAATCACTTAAGATAGATAGATAGATTTATTTCAGTATTCAGTAAATAACATGGTAAAAACAGGAACAAAATTAAAATTGAAGAAAAAAACTGATAGATATGACAAAGGTCTTAAATGTCTTAAATGTTGAATTCTGCTTAAGCCGGTGCTAGGGGGCGTGGACGGTAACTTGCACTTTCCAGTACCGTCCATGAACAGGCTCAATCAAACCGAGCCTGCAACATTTTCAATTTTGCCGTGTTTGGCTTTCTTTAGGGATTCTGTATTTATCTATTTTATCTTATTGTCTGTTATATGTGTGTGTGGTATTTTTATGCAGTGCAGACGAATACATGTTTGTATTTACAATAATCTTTGGCAAATATTCACTGCGAATGCTGCACCGTGTTTTTCGTGATCAACTATCACACAAAACGATTATTCTTCGCATTACTTTTTGTTGCACACTGATATGTAAATTGGTTTGTTAAGTAAAACAAACCAATTTACATATCAGTGTGCAACAAAAAGTAATGATTTTGCAAATCAAGTGTCAAGTATGTCAAAAAAAAACTATTTTGCATTTAAACAGTGCCTTAAAGCTTCATTTTTTTATTTAATGTGAAAAAATGGATAAAAAGAAATGATAAAAAGAAATAAATACACACATTGTACAAAATAAACAAAACGTCGGTACTATTCTGTGAGGTAGTTAAAAAATTCATTCATCTGTTCAAGTACATTAGATTTCTCGTAGCTTGATAGATTTTATCAATTGACGATTGCAAATAGAAGAAAGGAGATTGAGAACTTAAGAACCTATCAGGGTACAATACCATTTATATCTTAGAAATTATAACAGTAATACCAATACAGTAAATATATGTAAAAAGATCTGGAAAAAAAGATTCCTGGCAAGCATAAATCACAACAAAATTACATGAAAGTTGCAGAGTTGGTTGTATTAAGTTGTACATGTGGGAAAATTAAAAAGTGCAACATCCCTCATAGCACCTGTTCGAGCAGTACTCGATTGTCAACACTTGAAAATGCTAGCAATGATAACGAATCAGTGGATTCCTCTACTGCAATGATACATGTACATTATGAGATATTTTATGATTAAAGTGTAGCATGCAAATGCGCATTTATCAGTACTTAAAGTGAGCTTAATGCATGTAACTTTACTTTAAGGAAAACCAAAACATTGCCGAATTTTAGTAGAACGCCCAAATTTAGGTCACGGTAGGATGAAACATGCACGTGTTAACTGTATCATTCGACACACGAAATTAATAATCATGCCGTTATTTTAAACACGATGTGCATGCGCATATATGCTTTATTCATGATATGCAAACACACGCTTTCTCATGTTAAGTCGACTCTCGCTATCTCGAAGTCACCGAGACCGTCCATTTCGAGAAAACAAAATGTCGAGATAGACGTATTGGGGTTCGAACCAGGCAGAAACTGATTTTTACAAAAGACATGTGCTTACCGTAAATCAGATCAACTAAGTATGATATCTCCATGTCTAGTTCTTTTTTTGTATTATGGTAATATTTGATGGGTATAATATAGTGAGGCTTTTTTTTCAATCTGACTTTATTTTGTAACTACCAAATTAGATACTGATATTTATCTTCTTTTATGTATTTTGCCTAATATTGTCACATTAACTTAAAAATCATATACACCACATGGACATTTTAAGGGAATCTGCAAGCACAAAAACTTTCATTCAGATACATAGAGTATATTATAGTACTGAAGCTGTTAGATGAACTTCCATCACAAAATAATTGTGTAATTACGAGCCAGACTTGTCAGTCATTTATTTTCTTTTATGCAATGTAATTGAAACCAAAATATATTTTTGAATAATTGAATTATTAGAGGATTGTGCAAGAGTTATCTTACATCTTCTTGTTTTTTTACTCTACTTTTCAAAACCACACATAAAACTTATTCAAAATCCAAACGTTTTAATATTTAAGATACAATTACTGCATGCATAATGTTTAATATCACTTGTTTTGGTTATATCTTGGCGGACAATCCACCAAATCGGGTTTCCTGGATATCTTACCAGTAATTTCCATTTTATTTTATTTTTTATGCAGATGAACTTTCATTAAAGTATGCACGCGCGTACATTCACATGAACGCCTTTCATTCTTTCAAGTTAACATAATGGAATATAATATGAAAATGTTAATTTATTTTAAATCACACATTTACACAACATATTTTAAATATTTTTTCGCATAAATTAATAAAATGAAATGCAGTCTACAAATTTGAAATTTCGCCGAAAACTACTTTGCCTAAGACGATTTAAAACCAAGCAACGCTTGCAATCATGGATTATTTTAACATAGTCTATATTGTCATATTAGTAAACATGATGCACTTCATTTTATACTTATTTATGTATTCGATTGTAGATATGTCTTCAAATAGTTTGCCAACATTTTATATACATGCATATTTGATTGAATAAACAACAAAAACCAACAACATTTTTTACAATAAGTCAATGTTTACTACTAGAAACCACAACTGTAAACGGAGTAACTTAATTCAAATGGTTATAGTTACCTCCCTTGTTTATTAAATATTGTTATCTTCATGCATCATAAATCAATATAACTTAAAATACAGTAGGCGGATACAAATACATTATACAGAGTAAATTTCAACCGATTTAAATTTCAATAAACTATATAGAGCAAAAAGTAATGACAGTCACTGTAAAACCTGCTGGCAAAAACAAATTACTTATTAGAAAATTTTAGCTAGGGTTGCATTTAAACGCTACATTTTTTACAATAAATAAAGATGATATGATTAACTAAAAAAATACTAAACTTTCATGCATCTCGGTTGTATAGTCGGAACAAAGTACGGGATGGTATAAATAGTTCATATTTCTCAAATTCAAACGAAGTTAAAATTATCCGAACTGTTGTAACGATGTACATTCAGCAATTTTTTTCCCTGTACAAGTGGTACCCAATAAGGGACCCATTCACAATTCTGATGAAATTTCACAATTTTGATTAATTAAGCCTTTAATAATGTTTCATTTCCTCTCTTCGCATAATGATGCTAAAATTTTGCCTGTTGTGCTTTCTTTATCTTAAAATGCATTTAGCCGACCATGATTTCTGTTGCATTCGCCCTTAAAATTTTCCTATTGTATAAATACGAGACTTCTAGAGACCAATCAATTTTTGTTAATCAAATTAAACAGGCAAAAAAAATTCTCGAACTGATTTTCACAAACTGTATTAATAAAATGTATAATCCATTTAAAGACAAATCAAGACTTTTAATCAACATGTAATAAATTCATGTGAAACAAAACAATAAATTCAGTAAAAAGAATCATTTAACAACAAAATAAAATATTATACCACATTTGCATATGCCCTTCTATATTTAATATGACGTCATCCAGTCCATTATATAAGAATTATTGACCGCCCCCAGTCTGTATGTGGTTTATGGACCGGATGATATCATATTAAAATTTAATATAGAAGGGCGTATGCAAATCTGCAAATGAGGTACAATATTTACATTTAAACAGTACATGAACTGTATGAAATTTAGGAACACAATTTTTAATTATACATGTATATCATATATGTGCAATGATGAATCATGGTTATTATCTTATAGATTTTTTCCTTCTTTGATAAGTTTGTTACCTCCTTTAAAAGAACACAATAGTAACTAAAACTAATTCATGGTCATTTTAGTGGTTTATTGGTTTATTTCTCCTCGTGCCGAAAATAAGTGATCTATCCAAAATATTATCAAAAATTCTAGATATCTATCTATCTTCCATTAATGTCAAACCAGTCCCTACCTCTTACTGAATGGACCCCTTGATCCTTGCACAGTGCACAGGAACTTGAAATTCTATCACTATTAACGATAATATGCAAAATATTCCCCCTATATACTATAAAAATAAAATAGTATATAGGGGGTATATTTGGATATTATCATTAATATTGGTTATTTGATAGAATTTCAAGTTCCTGGCTGTGCACAGTGTGTTACACTGATACATGCGAGGATTACCTGGATTTCTTACCAGTACACCTCTAGTTGTCTCTGAAAAATCGCAAAAGTGTTACCCAGGATCAAACCCAGGACCTCAGGAAAGACAGCCAGTGTTCTAACCAACTGAGCCATCGCGCCACCTAGTTCAGTCACGTACAGCTAGCCAGGACACACTGTATAGTGTATTGTCTAGCCGTACGGATGTTATAAGGACATGAGTATCAATAATCAAACTGATAAAAAGTTTAATGATGCCCTGCCTACTCAATACTGATATCAAATACAACAAAAAAAAATATCAAACGTTATATACCCGCTGAACCTCTCTTTTCCTATAGGCATCTCGTCTTTTATCAGTTTGACCTGTTCCACCAAAT
This sequence comes from Ruditapes philippinarum, assembly GCF_026571515.1. Classification (NCBI taxonomy): domain Eukaryota; kingdom Metazoa; phylum Mollusca; class Bivalvia; order Venerida; family Veneridae; genus Ruditapes; species Ruditapes philippinarum. The sequence goes on along the minus strand of NW_026863897.1, from coordinate 111,970 downwards.
GATGATGCGAATATCGTTGGTACAGCCGAATCCTCCAACTGTGGCCGACAAGAGATCCCTAGACTCATCATAGTCCGAGTTTGTTGTGTGAAACATGATTTCTCAAAGTGTGCGCTACAAACCAACTGAGAATTTCTTCCTGAACGTGGAGTCCACGAACTGTCTCTGGAATATGGCGTACCAGTATGTCGCAGTGCAAAAACCCATTTTGCCCTGATTTTCTCGTCCCTTGGGAAATTGTGCAGACTTATATCATTCCCACGCCTGTTAGTGCAACCTCCTGCACAGCAAATGGCAGGCATTACTTAATAATATGTCTTAAAACTGTTAAAATGAAAGGTAGTGTGTGAATGTAAGTTGTAAACAATGCCGATAAATATGGCGGAGTACCTCCTGTGACGTCACAGGCGGAAATCGTCGAGCGCTCACGATTTTCGGTGCATAAAAATATAAACCGCCGAACAGGTAAAATTAATCGAGGATTAAATACAAGAAATGATAGGATGTGGGTGTTTTTCATTTATTTTCCGTTTATATACCTTAACAACTACCGTATTAGACCAAAATATGTCATCACTTTATATAACCTTTAAGCTTCCATTTTTTTTCAGTCAATATATATGTCCCTATATGACTAAAAAATGTCTTATTTGGAATCAACATACAATAAAAATTTTACCACACCGTATGTGTTAACAAAAGAACACATGTCAATGTTTGTTGTCAAATGTCGTTATTCAAACAAAATGTAAGGGTAGTGATCTATCAAAATCATTTTAATGAAATTGAAAAAAAGATAAATATTACAAAGTTCTTAAATTTCTTTATCATGTTACCTGTTATATGTACGTTCGGTATTTTTATTCAGGCGAAGGCCTTAATGCATGAATAAATGTCTGTATTTACAATAATCTTTGGAAGCACCGTGGTTCTCGTGGTTTCAAGAATGAAACAACTTTCAAACATTTATTTAGCACATTGATGTAGCAATTTGCTACATATCAGTTGCAACAAAAAGTAATGATCTTGCAAATCAAGTGTGAAGTATGTCAAAAAAATGTATTTTAAATAAAATGATTTTTTTATTATCTAGGTGCATTAAAGCTTCATTTTGTTGTTTTAGGTGAAAAAAATGGATAAAAAAAAATAGATACACATATTGTACATGATCAACAAAACATATATACGGTATAACAATGTTTTACATTATTTGTATGAGATATACTGTTCTCTGCTACTGAACGTTCCGTTATAGAATATAACGGTTAAAAACCTTAAATATAACACGTTATGAAAAAAGATGTTTTACCATTCTAGTTTAATGGTTTAAGTATATTAGTTTTTCGTTGCTTGAGATATTTAATCAATTGACTGTTTACATTGCAAAAAGAAGAAAGGCGATTCAGAAATTATCCGAGTACATCTTTTGAAATTATAACACTAATACACATACAGTTACAGATATATGTAAAAAGATCTGGGAAAAGGGGATTCCTCTCAAGCATTAATTACAACAAAATTACATGAAAATTGCAGAGTTGGTTTGATTGAGTCTGTACATGAGGGTAATGAAAAAGTGCAACACCCCTTGCGCCCCAAAGCACCGGTTTGAGCAGTACTCGATTTTCAACACTTGAAAGTGCTAGAGTTAATGATCACGAAGGACCACGAAGGACCAGAGAAAATGTAACAACACTGAAGTCAGATGATTGAAACTTGTAACTTTGCTTTACTTCTCAGATTTATACCAATGCATGTGAGACGATGGAAATGCCTTCTGAAGTTACTTTTAAGCATGGTGTTTACTATATATTCTCTTCAGCAAAGATTTGGCATGGCAAACAGAAAACATATGATTCGGCAAAATTTCTTTATAGGCACCAAATAACAATACTTTTTGCAAAGATTAAGTGGAAAAGAAAATTAAAAATATTACCTTTCGCAAAGGTATTACGTGATTTAAAGAAACAATTTTTTGTCGAATTTATAGCATAAATGAACGAATCAAAGGCCGATCATGCCCCAGAAATGCATTTTTATTTCTAAAAGACTTTTTTTATTTTTGATGTCACTGGTTATAGTTTCCGAAGATTTACTCACTGGCCAATTACTTGAACTGTTGTATTTCAGTAGGTATTTGTATAGTTATGGTAGTTAAGTATTTTGTATGGATGTCAAAATACTATTCCGTTTACTTTTTGCTACTTTAATGAAAAATCATTTCACATACAGCACAATTCTCTTCTGATGATTAGCATATAACATGCTCGAAAACCATTATTTCAACGCTATAAAACTCATGTTAGCTCTTTTATAAAGAAAGAAAGAAAGAAAGAAATATTCTTTCCTGACGCATAATGTGCTATTTTCAGCATAGGTTATATTTAGCCAATAAAACATCGAAAACAAATGATATAAGCATAAAAGATATAATTTAGGTTCACAGGATATTTAATTTATTTATAAGTTAACATAGTGATCAATGAAATACAAAAACCTATTTTAGCCGAATATGAGTGATGGAAAGTCGCATGATAAATATCAATGTTAAATTGAGCCTTGGTATTATCCGAAAATATAAACCTGCCCATTTTGCCTATATTATCCGGTGGTTCGTTGTGGTATATTTAGCTTTATCACCAAAGTGTGAAATCGTAGTCTTATAAGGGGAAATCCATTTCTTATTACATTGTACCTAAAGTATTTAGGTACCTTTTTACCATGGGTAAATGACCAAGCCAAATAGCTTAGTGGTAAAATGCAGCATATACACGCAAGAAGTTCGAATCCCCCAAGTTACTATTTCTAATCCATACTTCAATTCTTTTCTTATTTTCTTCTTGTAAATCTACACATATCTGGCATTGACAAGAGCACCGACACGGCCAGTGAAACCGAACTGCTATAGCATACTTGAAATGATTTTGTAATGATGCAACATGTAAAAGTAATTGTCATGATTTAAAGGAAATTAATGTAAAGCTAAAGGAATAAATAACAATAGGAAAAGAATTTAAAAAAAAACATTGTGCATCAATAATATTTGAAAACCGGCAAAAAATGACCAAGTTCGGCAGCAATTATATTGTCACTCGGTTATTTTGTCGGTCCAATCAACTGCACTATAGACGCATGTGAAGTAACTATATAAGTATATATACATACAAGACAACAAAAATAAATATGTACAATAGCAGGGATATTCCAGTTATAAAAATAGTTTCTTTAAACATGGATATTTTATGCAAAACTGGCAGGTTAATATTTTTAGACAATACATGTATGATACCATTTAAACATTTTATAAATTGATAAATGCTTGGCGGCGATTGTGAAACCCATCTGAATAAAACCCCGTCCCATCAAGGGTACACAGAAATTAGTGTTGGTGTATCTTGGCCAGTGGAGGCATTAAGGCTTTTAGTAATCTTTTGGAAAAATTGGATGTTGAAACCAAATTGTTATTATTTTATATGATGGTAGTGACAAACTTAATATGTCTAAACGGTGTAAGTCCAAACTAGGATGTTAAAGTGATTAAAAAGGGTTTACAATTTAAATCATGTTATATCATTTTAATGACGATCTTAGAAATACTTACTTATAGCTTGTTTCTTCTTTAGCTAACATAATGTAGAAATTGTGACCGGTCGTTATAATGGTAACTGAGAAAAAATGATTGTGTATATTGTCAATCCAAAATGTCATTGAAAATTAATTCCATTTAAAGCTTTGTATTAGTTCGTTTAAACATATTTTATTTGAAATGGTAAATATAGGAAACCTTAAAATGAAATATTGCAATTTATAGTGGCTTTATAATAACAATTTAATAGGTATATTACAACTTTAAACAGAGTAAATTAACGTATGAAATATGATTTTATGATAATTAAGAAATAAATTATCTAATGAGCCCAAAAGAACTATAACCTTTTAGACTATCGGCTCTGACGTGTAATTAAGAAATATTGTAACTGATGTAATTAAAAAATATTGTAACTGAAATTTTAGTTACACTTTAAAACCGAGGATGATATTTTAGAAAGTTCTATTGAGATAGAGTAGCTAAAACAACCATCTTCATAATTATCTTCTAATATAAAGAAATCAAAAGTAAAAATGAGTTATCATTAATATATGATTAAAACCTCAATCTATTGATGGAATGAAAAGATTTCCTACTCGCATAAAAAATTTAAGATCTGAGCTGAAGTATAATTATTGTATTTGGTTTGGTATTTCTTTGTGGAAAACTTTTTTTAATATCAGATACTTCGAACACCACATGCTTTTATATAAACTGTCTTATAAAACAAACAGTTCCAAACATCTAAAATATTATACAATTTTAAATCAATAATTCATTTCCTTTTTCTACTTATAAAATTGTTTGTTCAATTCAGTTTTATACTTTGTCATTGCATTTTGATAAACATGAACGGTAAGGTATTTATTTAATAAGCTTTCCCGTTAACTTTGTTCAAAACATTAATTACACCGCGTATATTTGCCGTTATTTCAACAACATATCTTTAATTTAGATGAAGATATATGTGTTTAATAGGCAGGCATGTATACTTACGTTTACAAATAAAAGAATAATGTATTTTTGCACCGTTAACTGAACAAACAATTATGTGTCTATCACTATAAAGCGTGTTTTAATGATTAATTTAGCTAGCTCTGGTTGGATGTCGTTAGAAAATCCATTTATCTCTGCTTCTCTGCCATTAGACTTAATAACAAATTAAGAAAGTATTATATTTTCTATGCTAGGAAGTTGTTTTGCTTTAAAAAGGAAGCTGGTCACACTGTGATGTCAATTTACTATAATGAAATGTTTCAAGAACTCTAAGCTAGCAAACGCTTGTATTAATTTAACGCCGTCCATTTAAACTTTATTATTACTCAATAAATTGCGCAATTTGTCGATTCCGCCCTATTTTCAAAATATTTTCTTATTTATTGCCTACACCAGTTATTTATTTCTCCACAGTTTCCACCGTTAAACAAAAACTCATAAAATGGGCAGACCAAACGGCGCTTCTCGCTGGTCCGCAAGTATTCAGTCACGTGACCTGTTTTTCATAACCAAAATCTTATTTGAAATTCACACCAACAAATTTGAATTTATTTCCTTACATATTAAAATACGCACGCGACCAGGACCTTTAGATTAAAACTAATGGCCGTGTCAATTCTATCTTTTTGATTCTACGTAGAGGCGAACGTTCAATATTTAATTAATTAGATAAAATTAGTTTACTGTAAATGCTCCATTAAACGAAATGATATCAGTGCTGTCAAAAGCTGCATTTTTTTCCACAAACAGACAAAAACTGGTAAGGAAGCATATGAATTCTATTTCCGGCTAGTTATTAATACATATAAAATGGAAGAGAAATTAGCATCAACCGGGCTATCGCATGCGCATCTCAGTGCTCGTTATAAAGTTCATACGCATATCAAATGAATTAATCGCACTACACCCCCCCTCATACATGATTTATCCTGCCTCACCGAACTAAGTATAATCATATCAAGAAATTATAAGAAAGAATACATTATCTAAAGAGAATTTAATCAAAACGTCAAATACTCAAATCTATTAGTACTGTCGACCCCTATTTTTGTTTTACCGACGTATATAACTTTAAAAGACGTATCATACTTCCTATTAAAGAGGCATCTGCCATGCGTTGTGTTTTAATACAAAACTTGTTCATTCAGAAGGCAAAAGGCAAAGTGATTATCTCGATGAGGGCTTAGCAAAACAAATAATTTCAAGCACCTTTAAGTCGCTGCATTTTAATTTTAACAGCATCAATTTTCGTAAGTACTTAAAGAAGTCCTTGAGTACGCAGAATCCTTGCACAGAATAGAGTTAATTATCGGGGATTAGAATCCTCTTTATAAAGACCCTTTGTTAACTGTACACGTAGTTTACCATGTCGAAAACATGACAATAAATTAAATCTAAGCCAGCGCAGACTCTCAAGCGATTTATGACGGTTTAATTACACCGGTCAAACATGAAAACGCATTTAAGGACATCATTTCGCGCTTTTTCCCGCTACTACGATCAAACATTGTCATAAAAGGGAATAAATTTCGATAAAAATTGAAATAGGAAGGCAGAAGATCGCTTGTTTTATTAAAGGAGACAAACAGCGAAGAGGTGACATTTTATGTCTAATGTTAAGAACCAAGCACCTTTAAGAAGAATTGAAATAAATAACAATACATGGAAAATGAGACACGAGCATATGTCACAGAGTATCTCTACAGTTTAAGATGGAAATTAAAGAAGAAAAATTGAAACTGATCTTCTTTGATAATTATTATATTTAAACTGAGCTGATTGGATGATTTGTGAAAAAAAATGAAAACGAAGAATTAATAATAGCAGGTTTATGTTTCCACATAAAAACTAGCTGCTTAATAGAATCTACCTCTTTAAAACATTTCCTCTTCCCTTGTTAATAAAGAAAAGATTTTTATTATTAATTTGAAGAAAAAGACGTTCATTTTATATTCGTTTACGGATCAACGTCCCTTAGCATCTGTCCAGTTAGACCTGAATTCCCTGCAAACATGTTCGATTACCATTTGTAGTAAGACAATTTCATACTTCTTTATTTTTTAATTGGGATGAATATAACGCATTATTCCTTTAATGAAATATTGATGAAACATGCGCAAATATTATGTAAATTGATAATGCAAATAGGGAAATTAATTTACTTTAATATTTTTCCTTATAATCGAATGATGAATAACAAATAGATGGTATGAAGTTGGAAAATTAAAATGTTCAAATTGATCCGGTCCTAGCAGTCATTAAGCGATCAGGTAGCTATCATACAAAACATCTTAACGGTAGCGTCATGATGAAATTTAAATGAAAAGGAGAAAATATGTTTTACCACCGGCTAAATTGATGGCTTCAGAGTCTCAATACAATTTATTTGATGTTCTCCGGTAAATCACTTTTTCTTCTAGGCATAAAAATTAGTTGATCAAATGCTTGCGAAACCAAGCGATTGAATAGTAATATTATTAAAAATCGTTTATATGCTTCATTACGAAATAAATTGGGTATAAAATTCCAGCGTGATTATTCAAACACCGTTTTCTGTGATGACAAAATCATTTGTTTTCATTTCTTTTGTTTATTGTCGCGATCGAACCGTAGGCAAAATTATTTACAATTCAAATATGATTTCCCTTATTTTGTGAACAATAAACGATGTCGACCAATGGTCACTTAACATGATGACCAGACTAGCCAAACCTGCACGTGCCTATCACGCGACATCTTTTATATTGTTTGACAGGACTGTACACTTGTGACACCGATGTGCAATCACATTAATGCCAATCTCGTTTTAAAATCAGACATTTCTCATATTTGTATAAGGATTGAAACTGAGCATGAATGGAATCGCTTTATCAAGAAAAACATCAACCCCTTGACGCGTTTAATGATAATTTCTTAGCTAACGCCAATCACATATTTAACGTATCAAAGAACACTTCAGACTCGTTGATGCATTCAGTTTGAATGAGAAGAAAAAGATTATTGCTCCAAAGGACGAACCGAGAAGGTGGAGTCTGATGTTAGGGGATAATGATAGGGATATTCGTTCAGCCCTATTTATTATATTGATTCGTAGCGGCTCCACCTTATAGTTCATATTTGTTCAAATGCCCGCATACAATCATTTTTCAATTTAGTTAGTGCATCACTAAATTCATCTATTATTTTACAAGTATTGCAGAAGATATTTATTTCAAATTTTAAAAGCGTTTAGAGGGCACTTGTCGGTAACTGAATGGAATTGTTCAATGGCTGCAGAGCTTGTTGAAAACTGAATAAGCATTATTCTAGACAATAAACACTTAATTTTGTGACAATGTCTAGATCGTTTATGTGGACTCTTTAATTGTGAAGGAACCAAGTTTATTTTCTAAGGATGAAGGGCGACAAGGAAGTAGATCCTCGTCAAGTTCCCAGCATGCAAATACAGCCTCAACGTTATCCCTACAAGGATTTCAACAACCGGCAAGCTTACATGCTTTTCATCCGGTTCCATGTTATCCACGTCATCAAGGTGACGTCATGAGCTTGTGCTGTCCGCTGTGCATTCCAACGCCTTCACAGCTATTTCACGACAGATCTGTGAAACAAATAATGCCACCAACCAGCGTGCCAATATCTTACTCTACAACGCCAGTGTCATCAACAGAATTTCACCTGAGAAATCTGCAAACATCTAAAAGAAACACTTTTGACAGTTCTCACCAAATCATTTCTAGAGATCAGGGAACAGAAAAGCATAGAAAGTCTCCCATCGACAACGATATAGGCATAATAGATCATCGTAGAATTAGATATGGTGGAATCGGTACGTACAAATACAATTTATTTTGTTTGATATTGTGTACGATAATGATCACTATAGAAGATATTGTCTAAATTTCATTTAAGACGCTTTGATTTTTTATTTGTTTTGGGAAATTAATATCTCTTTTTATGTCATTATGACCAATTCAAAGCTATTTCCGTTTAGATTAAAGTACATTTGATATCACTGTTATGTATACACTATTTTTACCTGCTCTATATATTATATTTTGATAACATCTGGTGTAATTTCACTTATAGATTTCCTTATTTTTTCAGTACAGATTTAAATTGAATTTAGTTCTTTTCACATGGATCGTTTCTTAATAAATATTCAGTGATAATGAATTAACATTTATTTAATATAGTTTTTCATTAACATGAAATAACTGTTGATAAAACTGTAGATAAATAAAAGAATTGGTATAGTTACAAATCTATAAGAAAATGTAATTAGTAGATAATAAGTAAATAACTAAATATGCATATATATGTTTCGCATTTTATACTCCATTTGATTTCTGTTTCAAACACAATAAATTTCATTAAAAGAATATTTGATATTGAAATATATCTAAAAAAAATATTTTTAACGAAATCATATACATTCGAATATCAGTAAAGTTCCTAATAACGCTTATTTATTACGCACCAATTTGCAAATAGTTAAAGAAAAATGGTTAAGGTCATAAAACATATAAATTAATATACTTTTCTGATTGATTTCATATTTATGCAAGTATGTTAATTTTTGCTGACCAAAAATGAGATGTAGAGAAAATTCATTATAATTTTCCCTTAACAAATAATAAATATAGCTTTTCTGATTTTCATATTTAAGGTTAATTTTGATTTCCCATGTATTTGGTTCAGGGAGTAAATTTGCTCAATAGCGTGGAATAAAAAATTATTTCCCACGTTTGACTTTAAAAAAGTCTAAATAAAATATATTTTCATTTTAAATGATTGAAAAATTGAAAAATTTTTATTTCAATATTTCTTGTTTACTTGATCACAATAAATTAATTATTTCCAATAATAAACGATCTCGAAACAAATTACAAATTAAATGTATCGAACAAAGTTTGATAAATATGTATGATAGTTATTTAAAGAAAAGTAAATGTATTGATAATTTGCTTTGTATGCTTTAATATTTTTTTAATTATCAGAGCAGTTCTTGTTCTTGTTATTTTTTTTAGATCGAACATAATTACTATCTTCTAATTGATAAAAATGAATTATAATTGTTCTTTTCAATTGAATTAATTTATTATGTATTCAATTTAAAGGAAATAAGCATCCAAGCAATTCATTAGAAAATCAAAATTATTATGAAAAATTATAATTTCGTGAACACATTCATTATTGTAATGCTTGTGGAAATAGCCGCAGAAATATTTTGTCATTTTATAAAACTGTTTTTTTTTTTTAGTTTATTGAACTGTTAAACGTTTCATTAACTTGAACAATAATATAAATAAGAAACGTTTTTGGCATTTTATTATATGTTGCAAAACCAGAAGAATTTATTAACCTTTTAAAATCTATTTTATACTATATCTTGTGGGGGTTAAAGTTAAAGAAGAAAGCAGAAAAACAATAAGAAAGTTTTACAAGTTCAAATTGTCAAACTGAGGAGATTCCCTGTAAAATATGCCCTCTCCGATTAAGCGAATTGAAATTCCCACCTCCCTTACCTATCGGAAAAAAAAGTGAAATTGGGTTTCCCAGAATGAGATTTTAAATAAAGAAAACAGAAAATGAGGTCAAAAAGGAAAAGTGAAAATGTTCCAAACAAAATTAAAGGCATAAGGAAAAAATAGTGGTGATATGCAAAGAGATACGATAACAGCACTGATATGACGGGTATCTCGTTTAATTAAAATTGATGCTAAAATGCAGTATTTGTGAAAATTAAAGAATCGTACTTAATTATACAAACTGATCAATGACAGTAAATAAACTAATAAGTTGTGTAAACAAACACTGGGCCAGCTGAAACATTTTACTTTTGCGAAGAAATTATCCTTAAGTGTAAATTTGAAGAACAAAACAAAAAAACCAGGTCGTTCAAAACGCCATTTTTAAATAATTCTAATAATAAGAATAATTAATTTTCAAAATTAACAATTAGTTATTAGCAATTCTAAAATTCTTTCTTGAAACAAAATGTAAATAACTGTGGATACTGTTTCAGTCCTGACGGATCATGTTTTCTTATATATTAATTGATTTAAAACTTTTGAAGTGCTAATGTCTTATTACTTCAAAAAGGTTATTTCCTATCTTCCTGTAAAGCAATTCCTCCAAATTGATGCTTTAAGTTTTGAAAAATATTTAAAAGTTACTAAAAATTTGAAATATTGTTGAAGTGAACAATAAAATAAATTTAGCATTGTAAACAGCACTTTGTTTCTACGAAAAATAGATTAGAATATGCTTAAATAACCCTACTGTGTTAGTCTCGCAGTAGAAGTATTGTTATATAATTACTGCATAATCAAACATAATTGCAAAGAACATGTAGATATTTTCTTTAATTGTGAATATTTTTACTTTTCTGAAAATCTTAATGAAATTATCTTAAGGATGATTTTCTTAAAATATTTTGACTCATCTGCCTGCATGCAGCTTAAAATTTTAATTCTAAAAAAAATGACAAACAACGATCCTTTACCCTATGCATTATATGAGACAATAAGGTGCTTTGAAATACAATATTCATGTACAGACCCTACCTAAATATATGATATTTGATTTATGTAAATAAACTTTTATTGAACAAAAAAATACTGTTTATTTTCTATTTCGTATTGTTTGTTGGTCGTCCCATTTTTAAAATTTTTTGTGCGTATCATACTATTTTAGAATTATTAATTATAGTGCATAAATACAAGATTTAAACCCTCATTTTTTTTAAAGAATTGGTTTTAAACGTTCCTCATGATAAAAGATCCAACGAAGGATTTCGTTAAAACGTTCGGCGACGAAGACAACTTTTTTTCTGTTTTGATTGGTATTCAATTCACAAGTCATTATTTGCATTGTTAAAACAATTGGACTGTGCTGCCATTCATCTTGAAGATATCAGAATGTGCTAAAGAAAGTACAATATTCCATACCAGTGCTTAATTGTCTATTTTCCCGAATCCTATCTTGTACTCAATGTTACATATAATCATAAAATACTAATGTCAAATGTGTGTCAGTCAAATTATTCTGTTCATGTTATGCCAAGAAAGAGTAGAACATCTGTACCTTTGACTACCTTATAAAAAAATAATGAATAGAATTTTATGAATGTAACAAGTGCAAAATAAAAAGTAAACCTGTTATAAATTTTACTGACATTTGATTGGCAAATAAATAAAATGTGTATTTAAAAGACAAATTACGTATGTAATAAATTTAAAGATACTTCTTTTGAATATATTTTCTTTTTGAATTCCTTCCAAAATATCAAAATGTATTAATACAATAATGCAAACATATCAAATTAATATGTGTATATATATGGTACTAATCAATAAAATGTTATCGCACCGATTATAGATACGTGAGTTTCCCCCCTCATCAGCAAAGTTAGTTCTGATATTTCATACTATATCTTTTTTTTTTAATTTTTTTAATTGATTTCTATAGTTAAAGATTGTAAGCTTGTATTTCGGAATAAAATAACTTGGGTATTGTTCTCTAGACAGTTTCTTAACTGAAAACATGTAAATTCGAAATACAAACGTTTTATAAATATACATACATTGTATAAATGACGATCCAGGTGATGTTAAATTTCGAAAGAGACAGTCTGACGGCGGGCACGAATTTCAACAGACATTTGAAATTGCTTCCATGTGTTTGCCTTGCAAATTGTAACCTAAACAGAAAAATAGTTCCATGGCAAAGTGAAAATGTTGAATTGTCATTTCATGTTTATGCATGTTAATTATTTATTCATGAATTATGTATTTCTTTTTTATGAATGCGAGTAACTCGACTATGACGAAAAATATTTTACTAGAATTTATGAATCTGTAAACTAATTATATTATTAAGAAGAAACGTTATTAAAACATGTAAAAAATCAATGTTACCTTATGTAAAAAGCGTACAACAATGAACAATGGGCTTTCTGTTTAAAATAATATTGACAATAGTCAGTTTTTGAAAGGCATATGATGTTTAATTAGCTAAGCCTTTGCACCCGCTCACTCCTAGAGCTATAGGTTCCGTATGTTAATTCTTACAACGAATATTAGTTTCGCAAACATTGATTCTTAATAGCCGAAAACCCTGTAAAAGAAAACGTTGGTCCGTAAAAGCATGATGTATTTAGAATCAGTGGGAGATAAAACAATTTTCGTTTATTGTCCTTTGTGTATTCCTTTTAGAGCCACACACATTGCAAGATTCAGAAAATTCTTGACGGTGTAACGTGTTAATGATAATACCTGTAATACAATACATGTTGCAATCGTGCGCATGCTAAGATGTATTTTTCTAAAAGAAGTAATAAGATATGGAATTTGTTTTGTCTAATAATATAAAAAGGATGCACCAGAGCCGTTATTTACATGAGTTATGAATAAAAACGTGTTCTCGTGCACACGCCGGAACGAAACTAAAATTGGTTTTCTTCAGAAAGGGTTAATTTTACGTTGCCATGTCACGCATCGTCCAATGATTTTTTTGAAAACAGCAAATCCATTATTTCCCAAAAGTCCCTTTTTTCAGTCTTTGCTTTCTTTCATGGAAATGGTACGGTTTAAACATAGCTTTCTACTTATTGCCTAACGGTAAAAAAACTTTCGAACGAATATTTTTTTTAGAAACTATTTTTTAGAAAAAATTTTTTTTTGCAGATCTTTTTTAAACTAAAAAAATTTAAATTTAAAAGGGGGGTTTTTTTTTAAATTTGCCGCAATTTTGTTATTTTTTTTATGTTTAAATCATTGGTTACCTTTTTTTTCTTTTAAAAATAAATTAAAATTTCAAACCTGCCAAAAGAAAAGCGCATGTTAGGAGTTAGAGCTGGGAAACAGTTTTCCCCAAGAACAAATAAAACGAATCAAATTTTTGATGATTTTTAAAATTTAATTTATTGCCCAAAATATTTCTTAACGAAATATTTAAAAAAAGTTTTAATCGTCTGTCTAAAAATTTTTGAGTTTTTTTCATTATGATTAAAAAAGAAAAACATACTAAAAAACCGGGCTATAATTTAAGGGCTAAAACATAAATATTTTAAGATTTGGTTTTTTATTTATTAGACGAAAAACCCGAAAAAAATTTTTTTGAGCCCCGGGCAAAAAAAACCCAAAATGGGGTTTTCGAACAACATGAACCAGACCCCTGGCTCGGCAGTTTAGGTCCCATGCTGTCCCCTTCAACCCCTTAAAGTAGAAAGAAAATATGGAACGCATGGTTGATAGCGGGTCGCAGGCTGGGCTGGGTCCATGATGTTCGAAACCCCATATTGGTTTTCAAAACGGCCAAAAATTTTTCTAGGCAAAAAAATGCTTTTTTTTTATCAAATTTAAAAAGTTCATAGAATTTTTTAAAATTTTTAAAAGAATATCATATTTACATTTCTATATTCATTAATTTGATAATGCACTATTTTCACTAATATTTTGAATAATTAATTGGAAAAATGTGCCCATAGTATACCTAACAACCTTAACCTTTGTCATTTTCAACAAATATAATATGCACCAAAATAGAAGTTATTAATTTAATGTGTTCATTGCGACAAACCGTATCACTATTATGGGGCGTCCGTGGCCGAGTGGTTAAGGTCGTTGACTTCAAACCACTTGCCCCTCACCGCTGTGGGTTCGAATCCCGACAGGGACTTTGGATTCTTTCATGTGAGGAAGCTATCCAGCTAGCTTACGGAACGTCGGTGGTTCTACTCAGGTGCCCGTTCGTGCCTGAAATAATGCACGGAAGGGCACCTGAGGTCTTTCTCCACCAGTACAGCTGGAACGTTGCGATATGACCTATACTGTGTCGATGTGACGTACAACCCAAAACAAACAAAAGTATCAATATTATTGATACATTATATTAATCGAATTTGTGTCACAGAATTTATTGAGAAGTCTGAGATAACTTAATAATGTAATAAGAAAACAATTTAACTAGTTAATTAAAATATTTATATGTCATATCATGTTTTATATGCATTCAATAAACAGAATAGTGCATATAAATGTCCCTCGAAAAAAATAAACTTAACAAAAAAAGGATAAAATTAGATTTGAGTGATTTGAATTTGATTTGTGTTATTTGAATTGTAATTTCTTTTCAGGAACGTGTTAATTTATGTACCATTATTGTTTTTTCAGATTTATCAAAGTAATTTATACATTTACAAAACGTTTATAATTTACGTAGCAGGTTTTCGGTTTCAAAAAATGATATTGTTGATTTTTTTTTCTTTTCTTATTAGTGCTGTTATACCATTATGACAAAAGATGACTTACGTAGATCTGGAACATACGATAGTACATCCCAGCGTAGATAGACCAATTTCTAACCGTTTTAAATGAAGAACATAAGGAAAACTTTCGGTTTTTATCTGTAACATTATTTTATCCAACTATTTGATCAATTTGACATTCATTAGATGTGTCAACTCTTAACAAATGGCAATATTTCAACATTTTATATTTTAGAAAGTTAATATTAGAAAAAAAATCAGTGCATTTTGTGCATTATGTATTCAATTCAGGTATACAAAAGATATATGGTTGACCAACATGGACCGATTTTGAATAAATGTCCATTTTTGTTCATTCTAATTAAATACGACAGTTCATTTAAAGGGAAAGGGGCTTTTATTAACATTAATCGACAGCTCGGTCATACAATTCATGTAGATTGAATTAGACATTTTATCTTAAAAATTAATAAATAGGATTTAACTTCAAAAAAGCGTGCCCGTTCAAGCCTCTAATTGAAAAAACTTTTGGCCGTTTAATACATCAAGATATGGTATAAGAATCACATTCTCTCTCAATCTCCCGTGACGATCTTTATTTAATCTGCAGCTTATTAAGCGTGTCAAAGTCCTTAATTGTTTTGTAAATATGTATTTTAAAATATAATAGCTTGGTTATTGTTCTCTGGACAGTTTTATTCCTAATTCATATGTCGCTTCAGCAAATGCAGTTTTTGATGCTGAGATATTTGAAAAGGTCGAAAATAAAGTACTTGATTGAACAGCTGAAGCCCGATATCCCGTGGTCATCCATTAAAAATACTAACCTAAACTGAAGAATTAAGCCAGCAGCCAATGAACTTTCACCTTGTCCTGTACACGCCAACTTGTTTGTAAACGGTAATTACAAAGGGCGCACCAAACAAATCATACCTAATAAATCAAACTGTAGTTTTTCCAAAATACAAAGGTTGACATAATATGATTTCTAAAGACCTTACGACCTAATACAGTGTTCACGCGCCTAATTATGTTTTATTAACTGAAGCGGACTATGAATGTCAGCGGAGTCATGTTAGAATATTTGGGTTAAATTACAAAGACTCCACTTTTTGTATCTTGTGGTCTTGCGCTTATGAAAAACTTTAAAATAGAATATAGCCCCACAAAGCTATGCCTTTAATTATTTCAGAAAATAATTATGGCATACGTTTAATGAAACACGGACATCTAAATTTAATCTTAAAGAAAGTTTGCCTTGAGGTTTCAGTTGAAAAAAGGTTACAAACATTAAGGAAATATCAATTTAACTAGTATAATCATTGCGTTGTTTATTACATATTATCAAAATTCTATTCAAGCAATACGGATGTTTCTAAATTCCAATTACACCATTGTCATGTACTGCTTAAGCCAATGATAGGGGGCGTTGATGGTACTACAGTTTATCAAACTGAGCCTGCAACATAAACAATCTTGATTTTTTGTAATTTATTGGGGTATTTTTTAGTCTGTGGTCGCCTATGAAAGAAAATTACGGTTTTTGACAATGCAGCAATAACATTTCCTGATATTATTAAAACGTGTGATAATGTTCACATTTTAGGTATAAGTAAACAAAAGAAATAATCAAATAAGTAAACAAGTAAAATGTCAATATTATAAATATATTGAAACACGCATAATATACTCTTTCGTAAATAACATTTCATCAAAAATATTATCGGTGCTTTACGCTTGAATTCAAGTTTAACTGCTTTACACATTGATACTAGGTTTTGTACAATAGCTTCCACATTCGTGTTAGTATTCTGACAGTAGAATAGGGGTGTGGCATTGTATCCCCCGTTCAACCCGTTATCATTTAACCTTTTCGGACACCAGTGGTTTGCCGATGGGCAATATAAATATGCGAGATGAATTCAAAATTAGCCAAGTGACAAGACAAGTTATTATAAACTTCAGAGTACCAATTTAAAGCCAATTGCGCTGTTATCACGCGCATTTAAATTACCACTCCCCTTTTTATGAGATAATTGTTGAAAAGCAGTGGTCAGCTACGGACGATATTTTGACACCTTATGTTTCCCATATTTAACGGGGCATATGTTAGGAAAATATGGTACATGCCCTCGAGCAAGCATTGAAGTCAACATGAATATGATGTGCATGCTGTTTGCTGCTAAGAAATAATAGTCGTTTGAAAAACCATGGCAGTGCCTTAGCTGTCACATAAAAATTAGCTATTGATGCAGAAAAAGGACATCAAAATCTACTTTTAATTAAGTTAAAATTTGTTGTCAATGTTTATGTTATATGTAAGTTTTACATAGAATGAGGTATATTCTGTTCTATACTCATTTATTTACTTATATCTATAGAATTATTGAAAACGCTATTTAAAGAATTGGTTTCTTTTTCACGTTTTTTCTGAAACAACTGACTAATTAGAGGTGAAAATAATGACAATTCACTATAAGATAGCACGTGAGCACATAAACACATCTGCCGATGTTTCAAAATTCAGACTTTTACCATTTCATGTTAAATTTTGAATTCTGCCTAAACCGTTGCAAGTTGGACATGGACTTACCTTGCAATAAGCTAGAATAGGCTCAATCAAACTTAGCCTGCAGCATTTCCAATTTTGCATAGATTTTAATCAGTCCGCACTGAAATTAAGTGTTTACAATAAATTGTTTTAAATTGTTTTAATTATACAAGAAAATATCGAAAAGCAAAACGAGAAAACATATTTGACAAAAATATGTTACAAAATATACTACTGCATCAATAAACTAGAGTACCATACACAAATGAACTAAGGTTTAGCAGTGTATGCTTATTAGAAGACTGAATCAATTCAACAAAGTTATGAACACTTGGTCAATTGGAAAAAGATTCAAGGAAACGTTTCCTAAATTGTAAATGAATTGGAAATATAAAAACGAAATAGTATTCCTCTTCTACATATTTATATAAGCATACCCAACGAAGTCCTGTGAACGTTGCTTTTGCCTTGTATTTGCGGATGTTTCAAAATTCTAAATTTTACCAGTTCATGTTGAATGTTGAATTCTGCTTGGGCCGGTGCTATGGGGCGTGGACAGTGATTTGCGCTTGACAGTGCCGTCCGTGGGCGGGCTCGGTCGGACCGAGCCTGCAACATTTTCAATTGTGTCGTGTTGGGCTTTCTTAAGGGATTCTTATTTCTATATATTTGATCTTTATTCTCGTCTTTTATGTCTTTGTTCCTATTTGTCGTCTTTGCATAGTCAAATGAATCTCTTTCAGTGTCAATTTGCTCAACAAAAAGTCTTCAAATAACTGCATATTCCTATAGAGATATTAGATAAGGAAGCAGTAGAAAATGGGTATGCTCTGAAGGTAACAATGGACAAGGCTTCAATTATGTCTTTATTTATGAGAAGCTGGTTTGAAATTCTTAAAAATTAGAGGGAATACAGTATTATCATTCGAAATGTGTTATTGTATTAAATGTTTATAGACTTTTATAACATGCTTTTCAGTAGACAGTGAAATTATGTTTGGATAATATAAGTGGAATTATAAAATATACTTTTCACTATAGCCGAACTATATTTGAATGCAGATGAAAGAAAAACATGTGAAAATTGAGTTAGAGAGAAAATGTCGTTGTAAAATGTGTTAAATGAGTGAAATATGCTTAATTTCGAGAAGCACTGTGAAATTGTCCTTATTATGTTAAAAATGTTATACAATTCGTGAAATTTTACAAAATTATCTGAAATAGTTTCAACAATTTTAAAAAAAGAATGTGGCGTAATCACTTGATGAGGTCACGAAAAAGCGCGGAAAAATTGAAGAAACGACTTAAGTCACTAAAAGCATTAAATAAATATGATTTTTGTGTTTGGTAAATAAGATCAAACTGTATTACACTCATGAACACCACCTCTTATGTTTTCACTCGGCACTATGCCACTCTGGAAAATATTAAATCTGATGGTCACTCAGTGAAATGTATTTTGATCTTACATTTATAACAAACAAATAGCCTCTATATATGCTACAAAGGTGACAGTGATGTAACCAACCATTTACGTACTCTAAATGCCATCTAAAATTAAACATGAAAAAAGTCGCAACAGAAAGGGTATTTTTGTGAAATTCCTGTTTGAATATTCAGTTATAAAAAAGACCAAAGACAATAGTGGGGCGGGAAATTGAGAAAATAGTGCAAATCGTGATACAAGCATGAAACTTTGAGAGAAATCATCTTTAGACCATGCAGATTTTAAAAATGAAGTGGGCCAAAAATATATTTGCTAATTCAAAATGGCCGCCATTTTCAAAATGGCTGCCATATAAATTTGAGTACATTCTAGCTCATTCATTCCAATTTTTTGTACAGACCTTTAACTCACACCAAAAGCATGCATATAATTTCTCCTTTTCAAAAATTTAAATCTCACAAAATTTCTATTTTCATACTTTTTCCAAATCCAAGATGGCGTCCAATATGGCCGTCGATTTTGTGCAAAACTGTTTATATCATTTATATAGTATAATTTTTGTTGCACAAATAATGTTTATTATGATAAAAAAAAGTGTTTAAACATATTCAGAGGTAATCAAATTATATGTTAATCTCAATAAAAGTAAACATTTTAAAAAGTTTTTGTCTAAAAACATCTTTAAAAAATATCAAGAAAAAAATTCCATTTTTTTTTTCTATATTTTTCAATTTGATTTTCTAAAGTAATGTACAAAGTTAAAAAAGTTACTTTATATCTTAAACTGTATTTGACATTCCATTAATATCATGTGTTTATTGTAAAGAATGTAAGAAAAGCATTAAATCTGTAGGTTTTATATTTTTGTGAAAGTGGGTGGGGTATTTTTATATGATAATTGTGAAAGAAAAAACAACAGAAAATCTACATAGCTAAGTTCATTCTATTTCTTTGCCTTTTTACTTTTCTATGAATTCTTATGCAAATGTTCCAACTTAAAAAGTACTTTTTATTTTGATGAAAGTATTTTTGTCTTCCTTCGGGCCATTTGGTGGGTGAGCAAGAAATGCACATACAAACATGTGTATACATTCAGTTATTAAATTTGGTTGCATGATAATTCTTGTTTCAATATATTTGATATCATATATTAATTGTTAATCGTAAAGACATATAAGAAGACAATAAATCAACTAAACGTGCTTAAAATAGCAAACATGTATTTGAATGTAAGGTATAAAGGTAGTCCATAAACGCATATTTTTGACTCCTCCACAATTTTATATTTTATAATATAAACATTGCTTAAAAGCCAACAAAATGTATGTGATGTGAAACATATATATCAATATATATGGCCTGGCCTGCATGCAGCTTTTTGAAAAGTTAAGATACAAACTAAGTGTACTAGTATTTCCTAAAGTAATCATATCTTATTTTTTTCTTTCAATAAGAGGGTAATGATGACCCTGGATCACTCACCTAAGATCATTGTTGGAAAAAAAGTAACAAGATCATTTTGGGAGTGTCAATTATGTCATAACACACATGATTTGTGTCATAATTGAATCCGGTTGCTTTTAAAGAAAATATGCTCAATATCTGCTTTCAATTTTTATTTCACACGAGAGAACTTTAATAACTATATCTATATACGAGTCCATATAAAACTTAGTGACCTTTTGTGTTTGGTAAATTTGGACCATGTTGTCCATGATATATCATTATTATAACATAATTATGATGATACATGATTAATGTATATGCGACGGATAGTGTAGTTTTTAAGAGAAAACATATTTATTACAGTAGTCTTTGTAAATTAAGTGATACCATTGCAAAACCATTTTAGACTGCAATAGCATCATACAAATTTATGCATGTTATATCAGTCTACATCCCAAATACCTTATTTCAAGTCAATGAAGTTTAACACTAGATGTTTTTTAATGTGTTTTCCTATACAAGTTTTGTGAACCCAGGTGGCTCTATGAGCATGATTCATAAAATGTGTTTATAAAGACCTAAGGTAGTGCTACATGCCAGCTTAGTACCTGTGCTCTATGCTTTTTGATTTTTGAGAAGATTTTTTTATTGCATGTACACTTAATGATACAAAAGTGTTTTATGTAACTTTTAAAGAGGTCTTCTTTACTTGGCAAGGTTATATTTTGACTATCTAAGCTCTAGGCATTACAGTTTGTTTGTTTGTTGATTTTTTTTAATAACATCAACAACAAAACAACTTCAATGCGATTCCCTACACTAGTCTTTAAAAACTGTGTTCCTCGTGAGGGCCTTTAAATCATGTTCCTGAAGTCCAAAATGGCTTGCCCTGTCACTTAGTTTACATTGACTTATATATCAAAATTCTTCTCCGAAACTATGTGCACAGAGAAGAGAAAATATCGTAGATCATAACATTGTGATGCTATATATAGAGATTATGAACTATTGGCATAGGGTCAAAATCACTTAGTTTACATGGACTCTTATCGGAATATAGATATGAGTCTTCTTGTAGTTCTGAGAGTCTAGTTATTGGACATGATTCTTTAAATCATGACTGGTGAAAAAAAGATACTCCTTATATGATTTTAGCATTCTTCAGTATAAAAGAATTATAGACCTTTTCCAGCAGTGGGTCTTAGGCGCGTGATCTAGGGTCAACAATGCTCTCTTGTTTTATGGGAAAAATAAAGTAGGAATACATTTAGCTAATATTCCAAAGTATAAGCTATGTTTGTTATGTGGGTCAAGCGGTTTTATTGATCTCTATTTTAGCACACCTAGTCATTAGATAATATGATGTATCAGTCGCCAAAATTTTTGTTTCTTTTGAAAATATCATGTCTACATAAGTTATTAGAAATGGACGGTACTTATTCAATTATACTTGGTTACAATGATGTGCAAGTAAATATAACTTTGAATCATTCTGTTACAAGCTTTTAGCAAGACTAAATTGTGCAGGAAATAATTGTATTCATAAATAGACAACATTTCACTAAGGTCCAGACATGATTTTATCTAACATATGGTTCGTTGATGAATATTCAGTCTTCTTTCTGTATAATTATCAAGTTATATTATGATTATCGAAACAACTTATATCATGCAAACACATTTAATAACTGAATGTATACATATGATTGTATCTGCATTTATTGATATTTTAGTACACCCTCTAGACCTGAAGGAAAACAAAAATACCTTAATACAATAAAATACTTTTACAGTGAATATTTGCATAAGAATTCTTAAAAAAACGTTATTTTGTACTACAATTGTCTGATAAATTTACCCCACCCACTTTTAATAAGTATAAAACCTTCACATTTTTGTTTGTTTTTGTCACAATTATACAATAAAACATAGTGTTGATTGAATATCAAATACACTTTAAGAAACTATGTAACTTTTGGAATTTTGTACATAGACCTAGAAAACCATGTTAGAGAAAAATGAAAAAATGGCACTTTTTCTTTGATTTTTTAAAATATTTTTTTGTACAAAAAACTAAAAACATGACTAACAATGTGGTTAACCTAAAAAATTTATTTTTTTCTACTATATTTCACAATTTTATATGGAAATACTCCTACCGTGTGCAAAAAATTATACTACAAAAGAGATATATCAGTTTTTCATTAAAATTGGCAGCCATATTGGACGCCATCTTGGATTCTGAAAAAATATGCAAGAGAAATTGCTTAAAGATTTAAATTTTTGAAAAGGGGAAACTATACGCATGCTTTGGTGTAAGTTTCAGGTCTGTACAAAAAATTGGAATGAATGATCTATTATGTACATCAAATTTATATGGCGGCCATCTTGAAAATGGCGGCCATCTTGAATGAGCAGAGATATTTTTGGGCCCACTTCACTTTTGAAATCTACATGGTCTAAAGATAATTTCCTGAAAGTTTCATGCTTGTATCATAATTTGCACTATTTTGACAGCAGAGACCTTATTTCCCGCCCACTACAATAAAAAATTGGATCTCTAATTTATGTGTATAATTAAGTACGTCGCAAAAATATACATAAGGACCCATATCGATATAGAAATACCTCCGACACAGAGTGCATGAAAGAAACAGTTAATATAAAAACAATAATTTAAAGAGAAAAAACGTGAACACTATTGAAGGAATGATCAGAAAATAAGAAAGTAAATGTATAATTGCTGAATAACTAACTCGCTAAAATGTTTTATGTGACTAAATACATGGTAAATATTTTACAGAAACTTACTGTTTCGTGAGCAATAATAATGTTTTAAAATACTAGAGTAAAATCTAACTATATATCTATTTATTTTGAATCTTAAGTTTTATTGAGACTAAATGTTTGAAATAGCATTATAAAATTAAAGAGAAAAAACCATTGAAATATAAATTCTAGTAATCTCATTTTATCAGGAAAATTTCCCATTACATAAAAAGATCTGTTAACACAATACGTAACAGCACATAATAGATAGATAATGATAAAAAAAATAAATGCTCGAAAAATGGGAAAAAAGAACACACTGTAAACATAATCCGTTCTATTTAATCAATTATCATTAATCTTCGGAAAAGAAAAAAGTTGAGTATACCTGTAAATTTATATTAAAAATATAAATTAAACAGTTAACTTAAAAAATTCTAACATTATTGTCAAAAAATCAAAATGACAACAAATATCAACAAGGTAAAGGCGACGTTCACAGAACGCAGTAACAAGTTCTGTTACTATTTAAATATTTTAAACGATTCGTATTTAGTTATATTGTTGTGTTTTCTTAAAAACACGTTTGGATTGTGTGCCTCATTAAGAGAATCTCTTTGTTTAATGATAAT
Organism: Ruditapes philippinarum; assembly: GCF_026571515.1. Classification (NCBI taxonomy): domain Eukaryota; kingdom Metazoa; phylum Mollusca; class Bivalvia; order Venerida; family Veneridae; genus Ruditapes; species Ruditapes philippinarum. The sequence goes on along the minus strand of NW_026863897.1, from coordinate 88,270 downwards.
TATTATTATTAATGATATTATTATAAGCACTATCAGTTTTATTATTATTATCACTATCAGTTTTATTATTATTATTATTCTTAATGTTTTTTCAATGAAATAAGTTTCATAATTCTTGCTATGTTAATATTATAAATAATATTAAATAAGGGGAGCAACGTTATGCAGTGGAACAATTTTGACGGAAAACGTCATCATCATGTTTTGCGTAATTTTTATTGTTGACGTTAACGACGTCATTTCCTGTATGCATAACATAGTTTAAGATAAGACATATAAGAAGATAAATATGTGATTTATATAAAAATAAACAGAAACTCCTTGAAAAAGAGGGGTTTAACCCCTCGAAACGTTGGAGATAGAAAAGTTTGTGTAGTAGATAATTATTAATAAACTGTTTCCAGATTGAATCTTTGTTTGTTGTACGAGTATATAATAGTGTACGTATTCAAAGACAAATTTGTTGATTTGTGAGTTATAAATGTCACCATTCCAACAAGTGGAGGTGTTGATTGGGGTTGCAACTGCAAGTGAATCGAAATTGTCAATACGCAGTATGTGTTCTCTGCCTTTCAAATAAAAGAAGCAAGTGTAGCTTCGGTTTCACTACATGTACTACGCGGACTATTTATGATGTGTTTTTTAATAGTTGTTCGTATAATGAACTACATTGATTTTATTAGGCGGATATAGTGGATTGTAGTTTTCTGTCTCCATAGTCAAAATTAATTGGAACCTTCCTTATATCCTTATTTAGTTCGGATTTAAAAATATTAAGAGTTGGAATTGGTCGGTCTTCAAGAGATAAAATGTTCCAATCAGTTACTGTTTTAGCAACAAATAAAGAAGAAAATAGGCGAATATTACATTGAAAGTATTATAGATTGTCCACATTTCTTAGACTGTAAGCTATGGTACTTAAAATATGTTTTGTACTAATGTTGTAAGAAAAGAGAGCAATAGGTAATTGGACATTATATAGATAGACGTCAATCTGGGCTTCCTTCGTTGTGGCTTAAGCGGCTGAAAGCAGGTTTCTTCGTAAAGATTGTTTAGATAGATACAAATTTAGTACAACCATAGGATAATGAGATAATTACATAGATTTTATGGTGGATTTTTCGAGTTATTGTTCGTCGTGATAAGACAATTTGGCAAAGCAAGTGTCTAATGAATGCAATGTATATGATCTCCAAGGATTTCTGATCAAGGACAAATGTCGGATATCTCATGACACTTACTCTCTGCCAAGGTTTTACTTTCATGTTTTCCACGTGCTCATTCTAAGATTCGACTTGAAATGTTACACCCAAATGCTTAAAATGTTTTACTTCCAGGATTGGTACATTGTTCGGTTTATGATAAGGTTATTTTATCTTACGAGAAATAAGAAAGGACAAAGTTTTTGCTGGATTATAATCGACAAGTCAGTCATAAGCCCATTTCGAAACATTCAGAATTTAAAATATTAGCAATTCGTGGGTTTTATTGACAATAATGTAGAGACTTGTGTCACCAACAAAGATTCGAATGGATGAATTTCTTACCTCGTCAATTTCATTAATATTGTGTTTAATTTTATTTACCTGTCAATTGCATACTGATTATATATTAATTTTCGTAAACTACACGGACAGACCCGAAGTGGAATCAAATATTTAAATGAGTGCTATATGTTCATATTTGACAGGTCAATAAAATCAGACTATATAATATGTTGATAAAAAATATATGGATTGAAATTGAATATGCATGTTTAGACTTCTAGCTGTGCTGACTTGGAAATGAATTAGGTTATAATCTTAAGTCAGTCACCGTCATTAAACAATGATACATAACCATAATTAGTTTACAAATGAAGCTCTTATGTCAAATAGTATATTTCAATGTATTTCAAATTACGAGCATTTTGTTATACCATTGGCTAATAAATTGAATTAATAGAAAGTCAAATTAATAAAATAAAAAAAATATAATTGTTCTGTGTTATGTACATTTTAATGATTTAATTTATTATTAATCTAATCTTATATACAATATTAGAAAATAGCAGGATTCAAAAGATGAAAAACATAGAAACATAACAAGGAAACAGAGTTAAAACAATCCTTTGTATACCTTTGGTTAAATTCAATTTTGCATGCTTGAATAAATCGTATTATTTTGAATGAAAGCGGGTTAAAATGGCATGAACAAAAATATTCAGCACACGATTAATAAATAGAGGATACTAAATGTGTGTGGATTCAATACATACTCTATTGAACGAGTTGAATAAAATAAGATTATGCAAGACTCTGGCGAGCATAATATTACTTTATTCAAGAGTTCATTAAATTTAGTAATGAACCTACATGAATGTAATATTCTACTTGTTACATACCCAAGACTGTTTACAGTGAAAAAGAATCATTTATCATTGACGCGCCTACAGTGTAACGCTTACATTTAGCGGATCTTCACGCTATGTTTGTATAACGCAAATGTCGTCACATCAAAATATATGCACTGCCATGCAATACCATTTTACGGAGTCGTAAAAGACTCTTAATGTTTTATAAATAAAACAAAACAAATGACTTCTCTTGAACTCGTCGTCTAAGTTCTGCCTTAACAATATATATAATAATTGTCATAGTCAGTTAATTCTTGTTATCATATGAAGTAATTAAATGAATTTAATGTTTTACTTCCTTTAATGGTACATTGTTCATATAGAGCAACTTATGATAAGATTTGTTTATCTGACGAGAAATAAGAAACGACTAAGTTTTTGCTGGATTATAATCGACAAGTCAGGCATTAGCCCATTTCGAAACGTTCAGAATTTAAAATTATTTGCTATTCGAGGGGTTTATCGACAATACTGTAGAGACTAGACAGTGTCATCACCAAAGATTCGAATGGATGAATTTATTACCTCGACTATGTCATTAATATGTTGTCTGTCAATTGCATACTGATTATATCAATTCTCGTAAACTACACGGACAGAACCAAAGCGGAATCAAATATTTAAATGAGTGCTATATGTTCATATTTGACAGGTCAATAAAATCAGACTAAATAATATGTTGATAAAAATATATGGATTGTAATTAAATCTGCATGTTTAGAGTTCTAGCTGTGCTGACTTGGAAATGAATAAGGTTATAATCTTAAGTCAGTCACCGTCATTAAACAATGATACATAATTAGTTTACAAATGAAGCTCTTATGTCAAATAGTATATTTCAATGTATTTCAAATTACGAGCATTTTGTTATACCATTGGCTAATAAATTGAATTAATAGAAAGTCAAATTAATAAAATAAAAAAAATATAATTGTTCTGTGTTATGTACATTTTAATGATTTAATTTATTATTAATCTAATCTTATATACAATATTAGAAAATAGCAGGATTCAAAAGATGAAAAACATAGAAACATAACAAGGAAACAGAGTTAAAACAATCCTTTGTATACCTTTGGTTAAATTCAATTTTGCATGCTTGAATAAATCGTATTATTTTGAATGAAAGCGGGTTAAAATGGCATGAACAAAAATATTCAGCACACGATTAATAAATAGAGGATACTAAATGTGTGTGGATTCAATACATACTCTATTGAACGAGTTGAATAAAATAAGATTATGCAAGACTCTGGCGAGCATAATATTACTTTATTCAAAAGTTCATTAAATTTAGTAATGAACCTACATGAATGTAATATTCTACTTGTTACGTACCCAAGACTGTTTACAGTGAAAAAGAATCATTTATCATTGACGCGCCTACAGTGTAACGCTTACATTTAGCGGATCTTCACGCTATGTTTGTATAACGCAAATGTCGTCACATCAAAATATATGCACTGCCATGCAATACCATTTTACGGAGTCGCAAAAGACTTTATAAATAAAACAAAACAAACGATTTCTGTTGAACTCGTCGTCTAAGTTTTGTCTTAACAATATATATAATAAGTGTCATAGTCAGTTAATTCTTGTTATCATATGAAGTAATTAAATGAATCTACCTATATGTTACAAGCTACATACAAGGACAAAACGCATACTCAAGAATAATAGCATCTGTAATGGTGAATTTCCAAGTGTATTTTGGTTTCTATACGAATTGATGATAAACCATATTATATCACTGAAACGTTCGTTTCGACTTTGCATGGTTGGGTTTTTGGGGTGAGTCTTGATCAAAGTCCTTGTTGAACATTGTGTAATATTGTGTTCTAAGTCCAGATACCTCAGTCATCCACTCTGGCTTTAAGTGATTTTTTATAGAATCTGTCTGGTTTACAATATAAAACTTGTAACTGCAACTGTGTAAATATTAAAAGTCATTTGAGTTAAAAAAAAATAATACCGGTAAACTTAATAATTATATAAAGTCCCTTTAAATAAATTGAAAAATCGATAAAAAAAACAAAAGCAACCATTAATATTTAACAATGAATAATCATTAAAGATAATATTTACTTTGTTGTTCAATTATTAGTAAAATTTAAATTTTTGTGCTTAGATATGGAAATCACTAATAAATATAAACTATAAAAAATACAAATACAGACGCTACAATAGATATAAATGTTTATCATCATATTTATAGTTAACAAACTATGGAATAAAGTTTTAAGTTTTACAGTTATCTCTAAAAATGCAGTCTGTAAATAATTTTCATAGTAAAACGATGATTGGCATGAGGTTAGTTACATAAATAGTGTAATAAAGCAAAATTTAAACACCATTTACTTGTCTAGACCCTATGTACTTTTCTTCCTCTCATTTTTTATGTTATATTGATACAGTTGCAATACAAGGAATTATCATCGAATTTATCATTTTGTAGGTAGACAAATTTTAAATTGTTCACAATGTTTGACAAACAAAATAAAGAATTCTAATGATTGACTTGAATGATATAAAGGTTTGCTTGTCTTATAATTGCAAAGGAATTGTCTAACAATTTTAATCAATGGAAATAAATACCACATCTTTACATAAAACGGAAGTCTCTTACTTTAAACTTTTATAACGTTTTCTCAGGAATGGTATCAAAATGGCGGATAATATTGTTTTTGTCATCAGCCTCTCATAAAGATCGTTATAATTGAGGAACGCTCACGATCGCCTCCGATACGATTTCATTTTCTTTTTACAGATCGTGTGTCATGGTTACGCAGTAGGCAGTCTCATTGCATCAAATGCAAATTAGCCCTAAAATAACAAACTAGAAAAGAAAAGTTTCCAAAGATAACAAAATATTACCGTAAAATTAAAAATATTTTTTTTAACTTATGCACCTATGACTCATAAAACAGATTTAATTTCTTTTTAGCACAAATTAATGAAACGGCGTGAAAACTGTTGATTTAATAAAAGAAATGAAATTGATATAAACCATATAGTCTCAGTGGAATTACAAGAAATTAAAGAATTCGAAAGGACAGAAACACGTGTCTTTCAATGAGTGCGAAATTTCTTAAATTAAAATAATATGAAAAGATACATATTTCAAAGAGATGTTGCAATTTCATTTGTAATAAAAGTCGTATAATACTGGACATTTGAAAAGATGCCTTTTGTTTCTGGGGGATACGCTATTTTTAATCCAATTAGTGTGCATTCGTTTGACACAAAATACGGCCACGCTTGCCCATTTGTCACGGTTGCATGAACAGTTAAATTAAAATGATAGAACATTTGTATGATTTTAGACAAAAAGCCTTCATCTTGTATTAGGATCATGAAAATAAAGTGCACGTATATTCTTCAATCGTTCATTATCTTTTTGAAGCTGCACTGTCAATTTCTGTCTTACATGGTGTTATAGTGATAGATTCGAGTACGTGGTTTTACGAAAATTGGATTATATACCGAAGTCGGCGGGCGGGCGTCAACTTTGGTTTCCGCTCAGTAACTTGAGTTTGCTTGTGCCTATTGACGTGTGGATAGCTTATATCAAGACGCAGCTTGAGTTTGCTACCCAGGTGTTTGTGATCCAGGTCAAGGTCACTGTTACTAAAAATAGAAACTCAGTTTCCGCTAAATAACTTTAGTTTGCTTAAGCCTATTGGCACCAAACTTGGTGTATGGGTAGCTTATATCAAGACGCAGCTTGGGATTGTTACCCAAGGGTCTGTGATCAAGTCAAGGTCAATGTTTATAAAAATAGAAATTCCGTTTTTGCTCAATAACTTTAGTTTGCTAAAGCCTATTGACACCAAACTTGCTGTATGGGTTGCTTTTATCAAGAGGCAGCTTGGGAATGCTACCCAGATATGTTTGATCAAGGTCAAGGTCACTGTTGCTAAAATTATATATTAAGTTTCGGCTCAATAACTTCAGTTTGCTTTAACCTTTTGACACAAAACTTAGTATGTGGATAGCTTATATCAAGACACTACTTGGGCGGGCGGGCGTCAACTGTTGCTAAAATATAAATTAGGTCTCCGTATAATAACTTGAGTTTGCTTAGACCTATTGCAACCAAATTTAGTATGTGGAAAGCTTATATCAAGAGGCAACTTTGGATTGCTAGCCAGGTGTCTGTGAACAAGGTAAAAGTCACTGTTCCTTAAAAAAGAAATTCAGTTTCCACGTAATAACTTAGTTTGCTCTGACCTATTGACATCAAACTTGCTGTGTGGGCAGCTTATATTGAGATGCAGCTTGGGATTGCTACTTAGATATATGGTAGCAAGATAAAGGCCACTTGTTTACAATATAATTTTCAGCTTCTACTCAATAACTTCAGTACACTTTGACCTTTGATACTTATCTTGTCATGTGTGTATCTAACATGAAAATATAGCCTGGCATTGATACTCAGGTATCTGGTATATTTTTATTTTTAACTAGTGAAACCAATTTTCTGTGTTGGTAGAAAAAAACAGTATCATTTTTTCTTCACTGCCATATTTTATTCCTAATTCCTGTCACATCAATACTAGTCTTAGTGGTTTAAAACCTGGTTTTCGTCGCATTGCGGCGCTTATTGTTTTTCATTATAATAATTTCAAATACATGTATATGAGTTCAACAGGAAATTATTGTATAATGATCAGTTGTGCATTGCACGTTAATAAGTCATACATATTTTAAGTAATTCAAATGAATGACAAACACAGTTTTTTTTATTTATACTGTGAACTTTAAACATGACAATGATTTATGTATGTTATCTGACAATATTCATGCAACTGCATTGGGGGTTACAATATGTCAAGAATGATCGATAACAGTTCTATATATAACTCCAAACGCGTGAATATATATCAATTATTATGAAATTGTATATTTATGATGTCGACATATTTTGTGGCTAGTTGTCATTATATATAGAGGTCTAAAAGCCCAGTCGAGGCAGTGTAGAATTTGGTTGACTAGAGTAGACAGACGTTATACACTTGTAGTATTAAAATGTAAAAGTTCAAGTTTTTCGTCTGTAATCCACTATACCACAGTCAGCTATTGTTCCGCATAATTGTAAAGTTTTGTTACAAAACAACAGTAGTTTCCTAATTCTTTGAGATTCTACTCTTATACTCAAAGATAGTGGGTTCGAGTCCTGTTTGGAATTCATCAGTGACAAAGAAATATGATAAAGACACAAAATAAATTAAAATAAGCCAGCCAGCAACATTTTTTCAAGCTGTTAAAGTGATTTCACTTATCAAATCAACGCAAAAGGAATCCTTTCCACTGGACTTTGTTTTCTTGCATATCAGACAAGATTATCTACTGTTTACACCGGTGCTAGTAAACACCCCCATATAAGACAAATTGCGTGTTTTAAATGACGTCATTCCCGCGCGTTTTTTGTGAATGAATTGTGTTCTTAGAATGACGTCATTGTGCCGTTATGATCGCTACTTCAAGAAAAAGGGCTAAATGAAAATATTAGTTTCGTATTTTCTTTTCGAAATATCATTAATTTGTAATATGCAAGAAAAAGAATCAAACACCGGCTGTCGTCACAGGCTGGAATATCTAGTTTTCGGGTAACTGTTAAGCGGAAACTCGGCAGAGCCTAGTTACCACCGTAAGCTAGAGCTAGATATTCCGATCTGTACCGGCAGCCGGTGTAAGATCCTTATAATACACATAAAATTACCGCATTTACTTGGATGACTTTATATACCACAGAAAGACAGATACATATAACTTTATATTTTACGGTAAACGAATCTTAAAATCGTTTCAGTTTTTCCAAATACAGTACGCTAAATTCCGTTAAGTACGAATCATTGTCGTGTGATCTAATTTGAATTAAAAAAATGTTGGATCACCTTAAGTGAACGGGAAAACGTGGTCGCCCGAGAATTTTAGATTCGTTTTAAAAAATGAAGAAGAAAATGAAAAACAAGTATAGTTATTTCAATTTGGAAAAAAAAGAAAAGTCATTGATAACTCATATTGTTTAAAAACGTCTCTTACCCATGCGCCGCCGGTATGAAAAGTTGCAACAAGCAAGCTACGATTCTTCCCGATAGAGAGAGATATCGGATGATAGTCGCAAAATTTGTAGTACAAAAACAAATCAAGTAACATAAACATTTTTGAATATGTTAGTTTATGTATATGCCCGTGTGTAATGGCATAAATATTTACTTTTTACGATAATACATATAATGTGTTTTCATATCGTTGTCCAGTATTATGACTGTTAAATGATATGTTAAAATTTAATGGCCAGGGATATATCCACGTGTACGTTAAAAAGAGACGTTTATTCATTATTATTTCTTGTTTTACAGGTGTTACATTTGAAAGCAGTACATTCAAGTCCGATACACTGCTGAATTAAATAAATGTATATAAATTCGCTGTAAAATGCTATATATAGAGTGTACAAAACGAATCAGATATCATTTTATTAGTTGTTAAATTGCAGTGCTGACAGTCCGAAATAATGATGAATAAAGTAATATGATATTTGATGTCAATTGAGAATAACATGAGATATTCAATGGTAATGCAGAATACCCGATGTAAACCAGCATGAATAATGGCTCTACGACATATTTAGGACAAAGTGCTGGAGTATTTGATTGAACTGCATAGTAAACTTCATAAACTTATGTGGCATATGGCACTGTAGAATGAATTGCTGATGTCTTTTGATATCAATTTTATCAAAATATGCTTGTATGGGCTGGAATGAACGCGGCTTGTTGATACACGTCCGTATATATACATATCAGCCAAAAATGATATGACTCATATTGAAAGACAGTAGCGTGTTTTAAATTTTCTTGTTAACATTTAACATTAAAAAAGCGGAAAAAAATAAAACTTTTAAGTGAAACTTTTTTTAGTTGGCATTTTAAACTTTGGACGTAATTTGTAAATGTGTAAGTTATATTTCGATTATTTAATATATGCAATAAGTGACAGAAATAGCATTGAAACTCTATAGAGCGTAGCCCGAAAGAATAAATTAGATTACCGAGTGTTTTGATGTTCTTTCTCGTTTGTATCATAGGCAAAAATAAAGTCCCTGGCGTCACAATATGAAACTCCAGGAGAAAGGTTCATCTGAATATTACTTTTTTATCTTATCCCTTTTCCTGTCGTCACTATAAGTAAGCCCAAGAAAAACTCAGCCAATCAACGAGCATTCTCTAGTTTTATCACAGACAGTCCGGTAACGAGAGTGCAGGTAACTGATACATGTTTTGGTGTACGATTTAACTCTGATACACTTTGAATAGAAAGGTCTCCAAACTTAGATACAACTATTTTTAAACTATTATGCATATTTTTTTCTTTTGACTCGATTACATCTCTATTTGTTAACAGAATCAACAGAACGTCACAGAAATAAATTATTGCATTTACACATCGGTCTAAAAATATCATCATTACTACCACTTACAATAACTGAAAAGCAATTTCGGCAATTTTAGTCTAACAAAAGCTTAACAAATTTGACAATTATTTCAAACTTGTTCAGTTATTTAGTAGCCATTTAGTGAAACAATGATAACATTGACATGTAAAAAAGTTAAATTTACAGAATGTACAAAAACGTCAAGACACCCTGTTTTGTGTGTTTCTTCTGACATAATAGGTACTTATTCGCTATATTTAGAATAAGCTCTTTTAAAAAAATGTCCGTTATAATGGGTTGACTATTTATTAATAGGTTACTTACTTACTCAGGCAATTGTAATCAGACAGTTGTCATGGTAGTTGCATGATAAAATAACTGAGATTTGATTATGATATTTGAATGGAAATGTGGTATATCTATTAATTTGTACAAAAACTTTTCTTTCCTGTTACTATTATTATTTTCATCGTTTTTATCAGTGTCATCATCATCATTATTTTTAGTAATAACATCTAGTGGTTGCTTGCTGATTGTAACAGAAATAGCGCCGAATGTGTCGATAATGTCCTGAGACCGAATGGTTATGGATTTGAGGGTCATTAGCAGCAACCAAGTATTAATGGTTTTGACTCACTTTGTTTTCGAACTGTATATATTCTATAGTAAATCTGTATCATCTTGGACTTTACTCTTTGGTCCACAAGCCCTGTTGAGAATCGTGCTCTATTTAACTTTGAACATCAATACTATCCTAGTCAAATGAGGTCGGAAATAATGTACATATATAATATAAACCATCTTCGTTTTTCAGCAACGTCAATGTGTTATGTCACCGTTGAACTTTTTGAGCATTGTCCTGTCTGCTTGCGCGTTTGGCATCTTTAGTCCTTCCGCCCGAATAAGATCTCATAGCATATACACAGAAACAATTAACAAATCATCACATATTACATAAAATCTGCACATAAGTAAAAAATACACTTCCAATATGACCAAGTATGCTCTAACTAGGAATGACTTAAATTGGACACTTCAAAGTTTAAAGAACTATTCTCTACTACATGTATGGTCTAGTTTCGTGTGTCATCTCATACCTGTGCCTGGTCAGCAATGAAATACGGCGTTTAGACATCAGCTTTTATCTTGGTGGTCTCCCTTTTTGGATTGTCATCTACTTTATCAAACCTACATTTGTCATTCAGTTAAACAAACTAGCTAGAGTCCTCCAACGTCTACGCAAGGCTTCTTGGACAAAACAAAGCTATGACAGTGACATTTTATTGTTGTTTTATATCTTTATTAAATACTTTAATGTTTATTGCTAGATTTTGTTGTGTGCTTTAACTGCCTGATGCTGTCAAGTCACATGGATAGTTCAAATCAGTCAGCTCTAGCTCTATATGGCCCCGAATTGACATTAACAAAACATCCCATACATTGTTGAAAGTTATAGTTTTGCATGTTTTATAGTATGAAAGAATCTGAAAATATACATGACAAATTATTGGCCATTGATTGTTATCTTTCGAGTTTTCTTGGACAGTCTTATAGAATAAAATAATAGTCCGTTCACTAGCCATCGTCAAAATCAGCCATTTTGCGCTATATTATTCCCTTAAATTACATAATGACGTAGATTATATTGCCATGATGTCATCGACAGACACCTGATTCTGTTACTGTAAATATATTATATAATATAGATAACAATATCAAGTTTGAATATAGCTCTTGTGCGAAGAGCATTTCATTTGGTATTGATTGTAAAACAATGGTACTCATGCTGGAGTAGGTAAAATATTTGAGGGTGGGCCTTGGCTAATCACTTGACAGCATTAAACCGTACTTTATGAAAGACGCATTAGATATACGAAATTCATTTTCCTTGTCTTGCGAGTCCATACAATTCGATGTGTGCCCTGTGTGGCGATTACAAGCACGTGTTACTTCCCTTTACTGTACCTAATTTTGGAGCCTATATATTATAACTTGAACCTTTCTTGCGACAACATGAAGTATACTTGTTTATATACTGTGATAGAGGTATTGCCGGAGATGAAGTGTATCTCATACTTGACACACTATCACCAACAACAATGGCGTCGTAAAACATTTATACGCAATTTTATTCTCAAATACCTGAAACAAAAGAGAAATGTTACATCAGATCTTTTAGTCGGTCTAGAAATAATTATTTTGCTTAACTCTACAGTATTTCTAATATGTAGTATTCCTTCATTAAACTTAATTTTCCTTGACGCGTAATTTAAACTGTTCAAAAATTAAATGAAATATTGTTCCGATATTTGGCGGGCTGCGTTAATACGCAAGGTATGTTGGCTATTTTACGCCATGTCCTTTATTTGCCCTTTCCCCTCAAAAGTAAATGAATATTCATATCTTTATAATATTATAGAACAGAACAGTTCTGTTCTGTTTATAATATTATAGAATAATAGAGTTACTTAATGTTATATAATTATAAACTTACCTTAATTAGCCTTTTATATTAACACTCTTTTGAAAAATTCGCGCCTACGTTCTAATATGATTACTATTCGATAGTAATGTTCTGTTCAAACTATGTGTGTATGTAGACAGCAATAATATCCAATTTTCTATTTATTACATATGACGAAATCGATAGTTAAATGTTAGTAGACCTTCCTACCAGTTATAAAATTAAATCATTAAACTTTATCAACGAAAAATAATTGTCATGCACAAATTTTTTATGTGACAACAGCATGGTGTATATATATATATATATATATATTCATATCAATAACCAGTAAGGCTTAAAACCACTATTATTTTGATACCAAACACGGGCAAGTGGGACAATCCTTACAGTTCTAAAATAAGAATACGGTGGATTATGTTTGTGAAGATGTAAGAAAGTTATCGGAATTTATAACTCTTAAGTAGTTTATGTATAATAACTTCTATATATCATTATTTTTAAGTCTTTTCCTTCCACGTATATACATGTATATTACTAAATGTATTAGATTTAAGGTAATTATTACAACCTTTATAGCTTCATTTGGACAAACTTAAATTCATCATATCATATTTTTAGAATTATGAAGCATAGGATGTATTCATCTTGTAAAGTTTATAAAATTGCTTTAATGTATAAGATATACTCTACCTTTATAAGAACCGTGTCATGACGAAACCAACATAATGGGTTTGCGACCAGCATGGATCCAGACCAGCCTGCGCATCCGCGCAGTCTGATCAGGATCCATGCTGTTCGCTTACAAACCCTATTACAAGTAGGGAAACTGATAGCGAACAGCATGGATACTGATCAGACTGCGCGGATGCGCAGGCTTATCTGGATCCATGCTGGTCGAAAACCCATTATGTTGGTTTTGTCATCACACGGCTCATATATGTTTTATGTCATTTGCTAAATATAATAGCATAATTACTCTAGTTATTCTTTTTTTATTATTGTATATTTAGTACATCAAGCATCGTTGTTATGCCTGCTTTACAAACAAGTATCATGTCTGAAACTCTTAATGTCGTATAAAGCTTTTCATGCCCCTCTAGTGAAAGAAGACTCCAACGGGCCTTTGATTCAATACTTTGGCATTACAGAATCACATTCACGCAGCAATTTCAGTATATAGATTCATTACATAAAGGTTCGTCGTCCAAATCCAGATTCAAACCATCCATAATGGAGCGAAAAGTGAGTCAAGGTGAGCGACTTTAACCTATAAGACTTGGAGACGCCATTTTATATACACAGCAGCAAGATATTGACAGCTGTCTTTCTTACTTTATAAAATGGTTGTTTCAGTTAATCAACATATAACTAAAAGGAAAAACCAATGCCTAATATACGAGACCTACTAGAAAAAGTAACTATCTAATTGAAACATCTTTTAAGTATGTATTCGCTCTAAATAATTTAAATTCCTAATTGTATAATTGCACTTGATAGTTTTTTTTCAGGTTTATAAACCAATAAGAAATAACCACTGTAAAGTGGTTTATGCAATTAAATGCACAACCTACATTAAGACTTTAATTGATACATCTTTATATTGCTTAAACTTGCGAGATATATATCTTAAAATGTTACAGATAACTCGTTAAATAACACTGTAATTTCATACTGTTAAAATCCGATGTAATGTTGCTGTTAAATGTTAGATTCTTTAAACGTTTAAGTGAAAATGGCTAATGATATATTTCTATGACAGTTTCTAATGTATCATTTTGAATTCTTTGTTTCATAAATTGTGAAAGCATTGGCTGGATATAGATGAAACATCATAATTAATATTTGTATCATACTCTTTACTTGTTGGGATATAGGGGCATTCGACCTTAAAGAACTAACCGACTACAAATCAGTATACTTATTAAAACAACAACAACAACAACGAAACATATGAATTGCACTATTTCCCACCGATTAGCGAAAATTAAGTTACCTTTATTCAGTTATCATTTTCAATTATAAATGTATATATACAAAGTAAAACATTTTAGTTTAATTGAAAACTCGCACAAGGACTATATTCGTTTATTAAAGAAGTTTAATGCGATTAAAATATTTTCTGATGTCACTGGTAAATATTATACAGTTAATTGAATAATTTGTCGCATATGAATAGGTATATTTGGAGCTAATAGGATAGTTTCTTAATGGCACACTATTACCGAATAGATAAAACGTACAAACAACGTCATCCATTATTGATATACACGGTTTGATTACCTTACATTATCATATAAAGAGATATGATACGGTACGTTGATCTATGTAATTACTGTAATTATTAAGAAATTATTAATCATGAATATGTGATAAGCTAAAATGGTATCAGCGTATATAAGATTTTCAGATAATATCACGTTACATGAACGGACCCTTTGAGGGTTATACGGTTGATATTTCAATGAAAACATAACAATTAAAACACAACTTGCTATAAGGATACGTCGCCAGGCCGTATGCAAAAACTGAAACCGCTTAACTTCTGCTGAACAAAATATGCCTTTTGCATTCTTTGTTTATAAAAACTTTCCTATATTTTTGCATATTAAGCGATGCATGTTAACAATACAATACAGGTTGAAAAGAATTTGTAAAAGTTGCATCTGAAATATGCATATAGTCAAACCGTTTATACAGACAGCATGATACCCCGCAAAGCAACATTGGCAAAATCTATTCAATACAACTTTACAAATGAGCTAGCTGTGCGCTGCAATTTGAATCGATATGACTTCGCGCCAATCAATATGGCGTCGCTGAAAGTTTGAAAGCGCGCGTTTTACAAATTTCAAGCTGATAGATGCAATTTGTAGACTTATTTAAAGAAAACAGCAATTGGAGTTAATCAGAACATATTTGAAAGATGCAGAGTACCACATTTTGCATGCACGTTTGCATCCTCGACATTTCTCATGTTTCTTCCATAAAAGATGCATATCCAAGTGCGGCACGAGCCGGCGATTGTGGCGTCCGTAACTCTGAAAGCTTCCTTTGTAGGAGACGAAAAGCTAACCGCCAATCACCAATAACAAAGAACAATTAATTAGTTGTTTTTCTGCAGCCCAGCAGATGGTTGGATTGTACAGAACTTGATTTTGCAGTTGATGAAATAAATGCAAAGGAAAGTTCGTAATCATTTTGACATAATGTCAAGGCATAAACGAGCTATAGAAATGGTCTTTTAATCAACTTTCATCATAAAATAATTGCAAAAACTTTCATGGTTGCAGCGGAGCGGATATATGATAATTAGGAACGAGAAAGGTGCATACGATCATAACAATTATGAACAAAAATGCAACGAGGGAGCTTCTAATCTTAATTTAGGCCACGTGGTGTTGAATGCCCCCGACTAGGAAAACCGTATGTCAAAGACATGTTAAAGAAAAGTCCACAAGCTTGCTTGTCGTTAGAAATCACTGATTCTATTGTAAGATTTATAATGACGCATCACAGGCAATTTGGTCATAAAAGGTCCACGTATGGCCGTCTTGATCGTTGAGACAGCCCATCCAGACGAAACTTCTGTGGGCTTCATGTGCAGCAAAACCGCATATGAATCAAAGCAAGACAGAAACTACACTATAAATACAGTTTGCATGCAACGCGCACCTGCAAAGTATTACAAAATCTATCAGACATGCCATTTCGGAAAAAAAGTAGACCCTGGTGCCGCACGTCGTTTGATTTGCACATATTGCACAACTACACCATTACAATGGCCTGCTGGCACAAGAACTTGACGGCATACGTAACACAACATTGTTGCAATGACTTGCATTTTAAGACCCGTTATCAAAAGCTTTGATGGACATTAGGTTTTCATGCAAGGGAAACGGCAATTAATTCTATGATGAATATGATTGTCATCAGAGTCAATTTGGAATGGGGCTATGATATGATATGAATAATTAATTCGACTAATACGGCCTAAAATCTCTTAACCCACATGGATATCTGACGGCTACCGCTTGAACCTCTCAACACATTATAGAGAAGAACCTATTTCTTGATAATTCCCAAGACAAGGCTATAGTGAGTACCCTTAACATGTGAACTTTAAAACAGATGTGATAGTGTAATAGCTGTCACATTGGAAACGTCTTTTAAACGGTGTTGACGCTATGTTGTCATTAAGGCAAGGGCTGATTTGTATAAATACGGTGTTATGTATGTTCTTAACAGAAATTTTCACATGCACATTTTCCCATAATTCCAAGTTTTTTATTTGATAATTATCACTGTATACAACTTATAATTTGATATTTTATCTCGATACGCCACAAAATTGGGCCTTAATGTCTTTTTCGTCAAGCATTTGTACAAGAATAAGTGAAAACAGACAAAATGTTGAACTGTTAGGACATATTTTATTCATTCTGCAATACTAAATTTCATCTCGTTTGTGATTTTGCAATACAAAATATCAGTATAACGAAAAGGCGATGACATGTGAACTGTCTTCTTATATGTACTTTTTACACAATGAACGCTCCTAATTTTTATATCCGAACAATTATTTTGATTGTTTTTGCAGTTTCATTTTGTCTCTGATAGTTGATTATTGCATAATGCCAACACCAAATTTGGTACTGAAATAAAAGGTCACATAATGATAAGTTTCTTATTAAGTTAAGTTAAAAATAACGATTCTTTAATTTAAGTGAAACTCAACAGTTCTGAAATACCTTTAAAAAGCAATATTCGGCTATCAATTTTAATAGATTAACATTATGTTTTGTTCTAAATAAACAAAACAATATGTAAAAGGAAATGCATGTATATACAGTTTGTATGTGTTTATTAAGGACTGTTTAACGATACCAATTCTTTCTTTACTTTCAGACGCATCTTACATATATAGAGGACATTGTTTAGTTACCAATTTTTAATGCACTTTATGTGTACGAAGAACAAATGCTCATATGTAAGACTCATTTAGTCTGTAATAAAACTTCATTTTATCCATCCATAAATAAGATATATATCAAAGAGAAAAGGTCTTAGTTATGTCAAATTGGGATGCCGTTGATTGTCAAGAAGGGATGTCTTAATTGTAAGAGATGCTGTTTATTGTCAGAAATACCGTTTATTGTCAGAAATACCGTTTATTGTCAAAAATGCCGCTTATTAACTAGGAGAAATACCGTTTATTGTCAGAAATGCCGTTAGTGGTAAAAGAGTGATGCCATTAACGTATAATGAAATGAAAAGATAGGTGAAAGAAACTTGTGGATAGAGTTATTGAATAAAATATATAAATGCTAAGTATCTTTCACAATTTTACCAGTGACTGAAAACTGACAATTTTCAACTCAAAGGTTATGTCGGCTTGAATGCTGTATAATGAAAGAATGGCATTACAAATTCAAACACTGTGTTGGGTGATATTAATACTTAAAATGTTATGTTTTTCGTCAGTTAATATAACCAATTTAACAAAAAATATTTACAAACTTCTTTAAAATAAATTATGTGATGTTAATAATGTTAATCTAAAATGAGGATTCAACAACACCAACTCTTGGTTTTAAATGTTTGGTAAAGTTGGAAGGAAATTTATCCGTTTGAATGCTCGGTACAGAGCCGACTGGAAACTGAAAATTTTTATACATACTTCAGGTTTCATACTCGAGGATCGAACTCGCAACGGTTAACATTCGAACATTCGAACTCGTTTTCTGTCATTTAGTTTTAATACAGACTGACACAATTATTCATCTGTTATTTCGTCGCCCAGACTGCTGTTTTGCGTGTCGTTTCTATCTGCATCTACGTTTGAAGTTATCTGTAATAGTCTAGGGAGCATCAATTTAATCAGCATGCAAATGCACTATCGATTTTATAATCTACCATAATCAAAAGATAAGTTTTGTCATTCAGTCAAAGCATATGTGGATTCATCAGTCCAATTTAATCTTCGTACAGAGATAATGATATTGCAAATTAGTTTTAGTTCAAAAAGAAAATTTTGTCAGCTGAGGTCATTGGTATTGTTTGAAAGAGAATAAAAAGCAACGTAATGGTGCATCTTTACAAATTCATTAATGATATAGCACTTTTGTAAGTGAAAAAAATCATAAATCGTAAGAGTGTAGTGTTCAATAATTATTTCAGACCTAAATATTGTAATGGCATAATTTAGAATAAATCGTGTGATTTTCTGTTGACATTTTTACACACTGAAGCATTTTAATAATAACCTTCCATATCTAGTATTTTGAATTTAAGCGGCTAACTTAATAAAGGTATGTTTTACTTTCATGCTGAAGCAATGTCTTACTATACATCTGCCGTCATTTTTAAACTACGAATACTTTCATGATAAAGATGCGTGTACCGTAATGCTTAAAGTACATTACCCCCATATTAGAAGTACGTCTACTCTACTGTTCTACTTAATGCAAGGTTTTCTTTGATGCTTAAGATATGTCTGTTGATACAAGTTTGCTGTCATGATATAGGTTCGTCAACTACTAGGCTAAACGTACGTCTACTATTATGCTAAACGTAGTCTTCTGTCATGTTAAGGTACGTCTATTGTCATGCTAAAGGTAAGTCTACTGTATATGTGACTCATGCTAAAGGGACGACTCATGTCATGCTAAAGATACGTCTTATATCATGCTAAAGATATGTCTAATGTCATGCTAAAGGTAGGTCTACTGTATATGTGACTCATGCTAAAGATACGTCTAATGTCATGCTAAAGATACGTCTAATGTCATGCTAAAGGTTTGTCTGATGTCATGCTTTAGGTACGTCTAATGGTATGCTAAAGGTACGTCTACCCTCATGATAAAGGTACATGTATGTCTACTGTCATATTAAAGTTGCGTCTACTGTCATGCTAAGAGTATGTCTACTGTCATGCTAAAGATATGTCAACTGTTATGCAAAAGGACGTCTACTGTCATTATTTAGATACGTCGAGTATCATGCTAAAGATACAACTAGTGTTATGCAAAAGGTAGGTCTGCTGTCATGCTAAACATACGTTCACTGTCATGCTAAAGGTACGTCTACTGTCATGCTAAAGGTTTGTCTACTGCCATTCTAAAGATATCTCTACTGTCATCCTAAAGGTACGATTACTGTTATGCTAATTGTACGTCTACTGTCATGCTAAAGGTACGTTCACTGTTATGCTTAAGGTACGTGTCTAATGCCATGTTAAAGGTACGTCTACTGTGATGCAAAAGGTACACCTCTGTCATGTTCAAGTTAAGTCTCATGTCAAGCTAAAGGTACGACTACTGTTATGCTAAAGGTATATCTACTGTCATGCTTAAGGTACGTCCAATGTCATGTTAAATGTACATCTACTGCCATGGTAAAGGTACTTGTGTAATGTCATGTTAAAGATAAGCCTATGTCATGTTCAAGGTACGTCTCCTGTGATGTTTAAGGTATGAATACTGTTATGCTAAAGGTGCATCTTCTGTCATGCTAAAGGTACGTCCACTGTCATGTTTAAGGTACATCTACTGCCATGCTAAAGGTATGTGTCTAATGTCATGTTAAAGATACGTCTACTGTCATGCTAAAAGAAGGTTTACTGTCATGTTAAAGGTACATCTTCTGTCATATTAAAGGTACATCCTCTGTTATGCTAAGGATACCTCCACTGCCATGCTAAAGATACGTCTACTGCCATACAAAATGTCTGTTTGCTAGCATGCAAACAATACGTCTACTGTCATGCTTTTGATTCGTCTATTTTCAAGCTGAAGATACATCTACTATGATGCTAAGGCACGTCTCATACCATGCTAAAGATATGTCTACTGTCATGCTCAAAGTACGTTTACTGTATGTTTAAGATATGTCAACTGTTATGTTATCATGCTAAAGTTATGTCTACTGTCATGCTAAATTTACGTCTACTACCATGCTAAAAGTGCATTACTATCATGCTTAAGATACGTCTACTGTAATGCTAATTCACGTCTACTATCATGCTTAAGGAACGTCTACTGCCCTGATAAAGGTACGTCTCGTCATGCTAAAGGTACATATACTGTCATGCTAAATGTACGTCTCATGCCATACTTAAGGTACGTCTAGTGTCATGCTAAAGGTACGTTTACTATCATGCTTAGATGCATCTACTGCCATGATAAAGATACGTCTACTGTCATGTTTAAGATACGTCTACCGTCATGCTAAATGTACGACTCATGCCATGCTAAAGGTTTGTATACAGTCATGCTTAAGGTACGTCTACTGCCATGCTAAATGTACGTCTCATGCCATGCTAAAGTTTTGTATACAGTCATGCTTAAGGTATGTCTACCGTCATGCTAAATGTACGTCTCATGCCATCCTAAAGGTTTGTATACAGTCATGCTTAAGGTACGTCTACTGTCATGCTAAAGTTGCGTCTAATGTCATGCTAAAGATACGTGCACTGTCTTGCTTAAGATACATTTTATGTCATGCTAAAATACATGTTACTGTCATACTGTCAGTACTATCATTACTTTCTCTATTTGATTAGCATTAGATTTACCGAATTGCACAAATAATTTGTAAATATATGGAACGATTATGATATATAAAGTTTTTTCTCTGCACATATCATATTCTGTATATTCAAATATAGTGCAAATTTAAATAAACTTTGTTTTTTAACGATATGATAATTAGATATAACTTGTAACATATCTTTGTATTCCAGACCAGACAGGAATACTAATATTATAATATTAATTTCATTCAACATTTTCTGCCTTTGAGTTCGTTCGAAATGTAACGGTGTCACGGTGATTTATACGACACCTGAAATTACCGTATAACACGTAGTGCGACACTTTTCGATGCTGTTTTTTAAATATTTTGTAACACAAGACATGTTTTATAAAAGACCAAAACAATTAGTTTCAATGGAGTGCATTGTAATGTTAATGCAAGATCAAAAACTACGTAATTGGTTATGCATGTCATTAAACATGTACACAATTCCCTTTTATATGATAGTTTAAACATTGTGGATACCAAATAGTATAAAAGCATAATTAATTTCAAATAATGACATCTCTTTTGGTTTTATAATAAAATAATTAAAATGTTATTACACTTCAGCTAAAAAATGTTTGATATTTGAAGAATAGCTTATAAATATGACTTTCACTAGCAATGAAAATGAATTGAAATTACTCAATCGTAAGTAAATTATACGCCATAAACGCAAACGCAAAGACAATTTGTTCGCAAACCTACAAAATCAAACTGATAGATATAAATAATGATTTGAATGTAAACATCGGCTCTTTAAGTTTGAAAATATTACATAATTATTATGCTTTTCAATGGAATTAATACGTTTTGATCTGATCCTGAAAAAAACGCATCACAGCACCCTACATATTACATGATAATGTTATTAGTTAAGTTAATCAAAATAGACTTTTATTTCACACCTTATAAGATATAACCAATGACTTGGTCAGCGTTTGTACAAAGTAATGTTGCAACAGATATCATCGAATCCGATCTTATCAATAAAGCCTCGTTTTTATTTTCAAAAACCAAAATATCTATTTCAAATACATATCGTACCCCCATTTAGCCTCATTTCAACATTTTTAATTCCTTATTGTATTTGAAGTGACAAAGTTCCGTCGAAATAAAGATGTTAATAAACATTGTTGAGATCAAATCTGATTCTTTTGGACTATTACCCAGCTACAAAACCTTATCTGATTCGGCTAGCGAACCTGTCCAGTAGAATTCAATATTGAACTCAACAATGTATTATATAATATTAAACGGACAATTGATTAGTTCTGAAGAGTTTGATGTTATTTTACATGGGATGAAGATGAATGTAAAATGATGATGGTAAACCGGTAAAATAATTGTGTGACGCGCAATATTAAAATGACGTTATCCATTTGTTGTTGTTAACAACAAATGTGTTTTATATTTATAAATACCCTAATTGGTTAATTGTTATGTTACATTAAGATTAAAATGTATTTTTAAGTAAACTAGTTTGGGTTATTTTTGGTATATCAAGACAGGATTTCTACCATCTTCAAAATTTAAGAATATGTTCAAACATACCATAATGCTTAACCTGTTCTAACTCGCCGTCTTACCTTTCTTGTTTTGTTACTTTAGTCTCAGAGATACTCAAGCAGTTAACGTTTAATTAAGAGTTTTCATCGTAATCAGCTAAATACACGATATATGATAAAAGCAATGATAAAATTCTATATGCTGCAAAACTATAAACATGTTCATAAAGTTGTACCCTGTAACATAAGCGAGATACCAGTTCAACGGGAAAAAACACGTGGTGCAATACTTTCCCGCCATATTTTTGAATGCAGTTCTTCCCACAATTCAATTATTTGTTTACATTTTCACGTTAACCGCGATCAATACACGTTTTATTCACTACACTATCCGGCGATCAAATAAACCGAGTAGCCGCGTGTTTCATTTCACGAGAAAAGAAACTTGATATTCTTACCTTTAATTCACGCGTAAATTTCTACCAAATAACACATTTTTGAAACGTGTTTTTGTTTTTATTGCATAATGCTTCAGACTCAATCACCATTTAAATACTGTTTTATTCAGCTTTGTGTGAGATGCATTGCTGCACGCATTAAGTAAAGCAGTAATTTGTCCTTATTTAATCAATTTATTTAAGAAAATTGCTCTTTTGTACTCACTTTTTAGAGATGTTATTAAATTGACAGTTATCTAGTGTAGAAAATAGTGATAAACAGTGTGTAATAAGTGTGTACTATAAACATTTTGAGTTCATTTAACTTGGAATCCAAACCCTCTCAGAGTATAGTACAATTCACAATGAAATTAGAATAATAAAAATGTTTCTTTTAATATTCCAAGTCTTCAATCATCTTCAGATATGACAATAATATATGGTAATGAATTAACGAACTAAAAAAAGACTTGTTTTATCCTTTTGCAAATTCAACACGTAAACACATTGTAAATCCAGTCTTTTTTTCTTTATTTTTTCACTTTTCACTGATTTCTGAAAACTTATGATGGCTGTTTTATTGCCTTGTTATTCTTAAGACTTGGTTTCTTTGCAGGAAAAAAAGCGTGATTTTCATTAGTACTGATTGTTATGCAGATGTGTGGATACCCGTTATGTCATAGTTACCATAAAAATACTTCAATACAAGTCATTTTTTTTAATTACAAGATAAAATCGATGTCACGATTTTGAAAAAAAATCACAGCTGTTGCCTGATGGGAACACAAGCATATCTGTTTTCATTGCAATATTAAAGCAATATTTAAATAGCGGTGTGACATCACTTTCATCTACACTGCATGGTTTATTATGGCGCTAAGGTCACCCAGCGTATCGCATAATCTATCATAAAATAACTCCTGAAAAAAATGTAACAGATGAATTGACGTTTAAAAAGTCATATGGGTATAATTTTTATGACCGCAACATTTATTATATTACACTTGTATTTTGGCAAAACATCTTTAAATTACACAATGACATTGTTGTGAGAATAAAGATAATAACTTCATCAACATCTGTAGTGTGTGCACTGTCTTGATAACGATGCTTTATTACAAACGTATGGTTCAAATTCACTAATAAAAATAACCTTAGCCTAGACCAATTAATTTCCATTACATTTTTTTCATTTATCATCTCTTCGAATCAAATCAAAGCACAGAAGGCGCTGAATTTGTTTGGGTCTCAGAATGTAAGAAAGGTGCAGGTTGTGAGATTATATGTTTAGTGGCACCAATGCTTTCCAGCGTTTTAATTGTAGTAAATTGGCTATAAGACTAATTGCAACACTGATATTCAATCCAATGTTTATTTGACTTTAACAATTAAAAAAAATTGAGTTACCTTTACTGGGATTTGAACTCCAGACTTCTCGCTTCCTAAGCAAGCCCGAAAACCCTTCAGCCACGGTTAAATTTATATGTGAACGGCCTGAAGAAAACCATATTATTCTAAATTAGGGCTTGTAACGACTTTTAACTGTTGTTTAACACAGATGTAAATAATCCTGAAGCTTAAGCATGTATATTTATAAAGAATCAAAGGGCTGCAAGTTCTGTGATATTTTCTGATCTTTGCAATCTAAATCGTACTGTATATCTGTATGCATTTTCCTGTATAAGTTTATTTTTATGTATTATAATTCATTTTGTAAGGCACATACGGAATTCTGCATAACTAGAGTTGCATCAAAAAATCATTTATGTACTTTTTTTACGACAGCCACACTTTATCCTTGTAAATCATGGCTACTTCCTTAACAAAAACACTTAAAAAGAGTTTAACAAAAAAAAAAAATTTCCTCGACTTGGATTCGAACTCGAGACCTCTCACTCTCTAAGCGAGCGCGTTACCACTGTACCGCGGAGAGGTTATACACAATGTCTGAATAATATCAAGTCATTCTAAATTTAGAACTTCCATTGCATTCAGGTTTGTAATCCTTATTAATTTCGAGGTATTTTGTTCAGGGTAAACCTGTTGTTTAAAATTAAAGTAAATATTTTAGCGAAAATCCTCTCGCCCAAACAGTCTGACATGTAGAATCTATATATACCACTACTCGGATTGTGTAGTATTCGGTAATCTACATGGCTAAAAATAGTATTTTCATTGATAAAATCATATTCATCCGCGTAATTTGTGATTGTGCATTTATTGACAATTCTATAAGCCAACGCTATTGTTTAACTTTAAATGCGTTGTAATTTGTTGGATACTTGTAACAAAATAAAATATTTCTTTCTTTTAAATCGATAGTTTTAAGCTGTTTTGAGAACTACTTGTTCTTAGGTTTGTCGTAAATTTCTGTGTCAGAGATTGAATGTCCGCTTTGTATTTAGTTATTTTCGATCAGAAAATACAATAAAACAATATTAGAAATCTTCGACCATTCGGGAATTACTTTGCTTGAAAATTGATGCGCCTGTCTTTGACCATCTTTACTCAGTGATCTCCCCTGAATTTTTCGGCTTTAGTGTACATACAAAAGGGAAGTAACCGCTTCAAAAAAGTGGACTACTTTCGGCGTTTGCAATTAAGAACATTAGACTCTGAAATTTCGCTACCATTATTTGTTTGGTCTGACGACCCAAACAAATAAAAACGATTTTTATTGCCAAATTTGATTTCTTATTATATTGTTTCAAGGTCGACGTTTGTTTTTGTTGTTGTTGTTATTTATTTATTTATTTATTTATTTATTTATTTATTTATTTATTTATTTATTTATTTATTTATTTATTTATTTATTTTTGTTTATGTTTGTTTGTTTTAAATTTATTTATTTATATATTTATTTTTGTTTGTGTTTGTTTGTTTGTTTTGAATTTTTTTATTTATTTATTTATTTTTGTTTGTTTTACACTTATTATTTATTTATTTATTTATTTATCTATCTGTTTATTTGTTTATTTGTTTATTCTACCAAATTTTATTACAAGTCCGGCTTCACTTTCTAGTTGGCTAGAATGAAACATTTATGTTATGAACTTTTTAATTTTGCACAACTAACACTTACAATATTTAGACAAAGTAAACGTTTAAAGAATTGTTTTATATGATTGTTTATTCGTCTGTATCAGTGCAAAATAACCTTAAAAGAGTAAGGTTTAAATGCCTGAACTTTTCAAGTGTTTTATAACAAGTTTTAATTTAAAATTGCTGATACACAATGCCATTTAGCGACGTCAATTTTTTATATAAAATTAAGAAGTATGCCGTGTTTCAATATCGTTAATAATTTGTAAACTAAAATACATATCAGTATGTTAATTCATGTATCATTAAGTGTATGTTATATGTACTTATATGGGCGAAACAGGCAGTAAAGTTTACTGAATGAATACACGCTTTCCTTACATATAACTTTAAACTTGTGATTGTTGTACTGTTATAGCTGTATGACAAATTGCCTTTTTGGTCGAATAGCTATAATCTAATACATGTATGTTTCTTTTAACTACTTTTTTGAGTTGTTTAATTCATTTTATTTTTGTTTAAACAATATTTATTTCTTCATCAATATTTACAGACAATATTACAATATATAAATTTCATTCAGGATTGAGTAGAAAGCTTGGAGCTTATATGAAACTCTCTCCTGTAAAAAAACATATCTACAATTTATTTTAGTAACAACATGACATAGCAAAAGTTCATTGTACCTGCATTTAATTCCTTTTATTTTATAAACTGTATCCCTTCCATATATATTAATAAACTGTGAACAAAATATTTGAGTAAGAAATTACTAACAGTCGACTCTCGAGTTTGTGCAAAATCCGTGTTCTAATATATCGTAATTATTATAATTACTGCTATTTATTCTATCATACATGTATATTCTGGTATATTATATGTTTATTTTACCCTAGTTGAAAACTACCCGCTTGAATATTACAGTAAAATAAATTATAAATGATCCAACCTGCAAAGTTTTCTATTAGAGTCACTCACAATTGTACAAAAACATGTAAAATAATGACACAAATGTCGGTTTTATCAAATTATGATTAAATTAACATTCTACGGTCTTTCTATTTACGCTAATTAACAGCAGGATTATTTCATCCTATCTTTTAAATATTTGGTTTTCTTTCTTGATTTGATGCAAATTTTCTACGAGAGCAATAAATTGTTAAAAAGTGAAGTTTAATTTCAGTTAAAAGGAACGGTAATCCTTGATCGCTTTAAGATTTATATAAATTCTATAATTTGACTGCGTAATATAATGCCTGGTTAATTTCCATAAGTGGTTTTGTGTATTAACGGTACTTTTCTGTGTTTGACAGGATAACAGATGCATGGGGTTAACTTTCATTTGTAATTCACAAAGCCTCTTGATTAACTGTCTTTTCGATGATAACTTTATGAGTTTCATAATTTGTAATCATATGCCACGCTTCTTCCGTATTGTTAATTTATTGCGCTGCTTTCGATTTCAAAACAAGCCAGGAAATAATATTAGGATGTAGCCTGTTTTGTAAGGAAAAATCTGTAGTCGGATTCTCTAGTTTGGTATCTGTTAACTGTACGTATTTGAAAACATTTAAAACCGATTCCATTCCAAAGACAGAACAAAGCACAACAAAATCTTAATTTGACTTGTACGTGGTAAATAATCATACAAAAATGATACAATATATCAATCAAAACAATATATTTACAAAACAAAGTTTATAAACATATTGATATATTTTAAATACACTGTCAAGTAAACATTTATATGCCGTAATATGTTATCAAAATGTGATTTTGAAACGATAAAAGTAGATATTATGTTGTTGAGGATAAAAAGAACAATTGATAAAATTAACACTGGACTATCTGATTTTTAAAGATTCATGTATATTCCCGGAATTAATTTACAAGATGAAATGGTATAAATGGTATAAAGTTATATCTTGTGGGATTTTTTTTTAAATTTTATCAACTGTCATATTATATTGTTTCCATAATCTCATGGTGGATTCTAGGAAGAGTTGTTACATTGAATGTTTTTGTTATTTAACACAGAATATCGTACGCAAACAGAATAAAATGTTCCTGACCAAAATATTATTATGCTATTTAAAGTAGGGTTTTATCAGTTTAGCAATGATTTCGTGCATGGGTCATTCGCTTTTGAGGCATTTTGCTACCATTTTTTCCATACAGGCACTTTAAAGATTTTTTTTTCAAATTTCAAACAACAATTTTGTAAACTTTAGGCAGCATAGATATACACCGATTTGTTGGCGTAGAATCAATAATAGTACAAGTGTAGTAACTTTTGTAACCTCTATTTGTTATAACAAATGTCTCTATATTTATTAAACCTAAGCAATATTTCTTAATTTTTATAAGTCTAATTAGTCTCTTATTCTTTTACATAATTGAGAATACAGAAAATCAATGCTTTATTAAGCAAGCAATGCGACAAAATGCTAGATTTCAAGAAAGAAAATATATAGAATTTTATAAAGAAATCGTTATTTTTTTTCTTTCTTTCTTTCTTCATTTACATATTTACGGTCAAATAAGAGCGTAAACTGTGAGCGAAAAAATGATTTTCGATTACTTTAATATAATACTTTTTAAGGTTGAAAATTATTATTATTTTAGAGAATACTATTATTCGTCTTCGAGTTTTCGTCAGCAAGGCGAAGTAAAATAAATAATAAAATGATGGTATCTTTTTAGCGAAACAAAGGCATAATATTTTGATTGAAATCAAATCGGATTTAAATATTACTTCAAATTACTTAATTTCGGAGATAACATGATTGCACGCATGAATACCGTCGGCGTGATACGCTTTCCATGGTTAAGAGACTATAAAAACAGTATTTATTAGTTGTCCTTTCTTTTCTTTTCAGTTGCCCTCTTCTGTAACCATCGACCTTAAAGGATATAATTACTTGAAAGGAGCAAACTTTTGCCTATTTAGAAACCCTTATGAGCAACTTAATCATATCGCTGTTGCCTAGTTGAACATACTGAATGGGCAATTTCTTTGATAAATTGAAACATCTTCTGAATTGGATACAGATGGCTGGTGTTTCGGCAGGTGCTTAAGTCCATATTATCCATTAAAAGAAACACAAGATCGCATTTTTCTTTAAAAAGAGTTTTTCATTCGTCTATACCGTTATCGGGGTTTGTGGGGATTATTTTGGTGTATTTGTCGAAAGAATTATGTAACTACGTGTTTTATCGTCCAGGCTGGGTATTATAAACCGACAGGGAAATATTATAGTACTAATGAAATAGAACAAGGTGTATAATTTCGTAGCAAGAATAAAACGTTTTTCCTTGTTTAAGATTACAAATTGTCAATTATTGGTGTTACATGAATAACTAAAATGAATGCATTAAAATATATTTCCTGATTCACTAATCAGATGAAAAAAGTCGTTAAGTAAGAAAACAATAGATAAAATCATAGAAAATGATAATAATATTGTTTAGGAGTTGGTACTCTTAATCTTATTGTTTATGCATATTTTTTCAATGTAGTTGAAAAGTTCTTCTTTTCAAATTTGATACAATGGCACGTCCTATTTTCATGACGTCATAATTTTGCCCTTCACATCTCGTGCATGACTATGATTCTATAAACTATCCATTGTTGAATCTTCATGTACACTTAGCCTGCTGAAATTATAAATAAAAATTCTCGTATAATCAAAATAAGTCGATGCTATAACGGCAAAGTACATGAACTTCATATATTATATATCAATATTTATTTTGATGCTAGTTATATTTTTTTACTTTTTCGTTTCTTAAATATATTGTATGAAATATATGTAAAATGTTTTATATGATCGATCTAATTGTGCACATTTTTAGCTGACACAGTGTATTGATTTTTAATTCTGAATTGAAAATTCAACTTAAAATATAACATTTCTAAAATGATGCTTTTGTACAGAAATATATTTATAATTATTTACTCTGCTTGCATTACTTTGTATATATCAAAAACAAGTTTCTTTAAGTAGTTCCGATCCCTTCTTCAAGAAATTCCAATCAATCCGAACTGCACTCAACATTTTTGTCCACATTAAAATAAAACAAAAACGTTTTAATTGATACTATTTTAGCGTAAGGAAATATGAAACGAATTTGCTCACATAATATGTTATCTAGCTTTTATGTGACACTAATATTCTATTTAAGAGAAATTGCCATATTTACACGGTTAACCACCACAGATCATTCGGATTTTTTTTCTTCTGTATATCCACTATGTTGTTGCATGTTACACATTTTCTTCCAGCATTACGTTATACTCGTATTCTAAACAGTCTGATGCAAATGAAGAACTTTGTCAAATAATAATGACGAATGAAATATAAGAATAGATCTTCCTTGTATGAACATATTCATTTTACTTTATAAAGCAATCATTTAATTGTGCCTTTTTTATAAAGAGATGAATGGTTAATTTCCGTACCAACGAAGTGTAACATTTCCTGAAGTATTTTTAATAATTTCCAACCAATGTCATCTGGCAGAAGATAAATGACATAATTGATATAACAGCAATTCGTCAATTCCGTTTATTTACAGAACTGTAACGTCGTGTCATTGACTCTTTATTCTTAATTGATTTTAATTGATGATAGTTTTATTAACTGCCGAAAAATATACGGTTTTTCGTTACGTACGGCATGCGTTTACTAATCACGAGGTGTTTGGTGTCATAGTAACACCCTCGTCTTGTAATTGAATGTTATGTAAACAGAATCTAATTGTCATTGTGCGGAACAGTCTTGGATTACATCAGTTAACGAGAGCTATGTCTTGGTCCCGTGTCTGTCTTATTCTTTGCCACTCGTATTTTATGTGACTACTGTAGTCTAGTGATCAATCAAATTCTAAATGTAATTAGTTACCGAGTTAAATTCACGGATCTTTTAACTTTATACATGAGACAAGTTTTTTTTAAAAGGCGGGGTGATATTGTGTGTTGTGTTTTTCATGAAACTGTAAAGGAAAACTAAATATGTTATACTATACTAACATTTCATACATCAATAAATGTTCTTTTATCATGAAATGCTAAACAGATATGGAAAGAATGAAATATTTAACATGAGGGACATTTTAAATTACACTTCATTCACTTCAGTATTATTCTCCACCCACTTTAACCGTTGCAAATTATTAAGTTACCCCAGGACACATTGAAAAACTGTCACAATTAATGCAGTGGACATGAAAAATGAAAACATCATTTCAACAGGGGTCACAAGCTAATTTCATTATTTTCATTATTTTTTGTGAAAACATAATTTCGCTGCAGGAAAAATGAGGCGACAGATGCGAACAATTAGTATTTGACATATGAATTATAAACTAGTATTCTTTTTAAAAACTAACTTTATAAATATGCAAATATGGAATGAAACTACAGATCTTCTTATCCTTTATTCTTAAATCTGACTTTAATGCAGATACTTAATGTAAAATATAATTATAAAGTAATTTATACAATATTGATATGAATATAAAATATCACATTCCTCGTGACTTTGTCAAGAAACGTGTTTTCTAGCAGAAAGAACAAATTATGGAAGCTGTATATATAAATTAAACTAAATGCGCTAAAATGGAAAATTGCAAAGTTTAAATAAACAAATAACATAATTGCCGAATTTTGTCTGTGTGTTTTTTCACCTTAGGTTAGTATATTGCAATTTAAAAATCATTTACTTGTTTATTTGTTAATTAAATAAGTAATTCATTTTCTTTATTATCTTACTCATTAATTATGTATACATTGTAAAAAATGTTATCTAGTAAAAGATAAAACATCTTCAAAAAATCTCTTATGATTTTTGTTTTTTATTTACACCAGCTCATATTGTATAATGTTGTTGTTGTTGTTTTTCAAAAATACTTGACTAAAAACAGTCCTGCAAACATAAGAAGCAAAGTAATAGTAGAACAGAACAGAACAGAACAGACATTTTATTAGACTTATACATAAGTATATCATCTTAATACATAAACATCAATGTTAAACATGTCACATATCTAGAACATATTACAAAAGTTTAATCAAATGCACTTTAACATATATTTACATATACTGCATACATGTATAACAAAGACAGTAAGGTAATAAGTATACTACAGCGCATCAGGTCATATTATTTATAAATGAATTTCGAATAATAAATGCCTCTTTCATATATTTGCACAAATTAACAATATCGTTTTTATTTGAAGAAGTAAGCAAATCATGAAATTTAAAAACAGATGGATTGACAAAATAAAAACGTTTGATATATTTCTTTCTTATTTGAGAATAGCAATTACATATACAAATAAAGTGGAATTCATCTTCAATATCTCTTGTGTTACAACATAAGCAATATCTTTCGTTTCTTGGTAAATAATTACGAGTATATCTCCCTGTTTGTATTCTCAATGGATGTAAAGAAGTTCTAAGTTTAACCAAATAAGTGCGTAATTTCCTTGGTAATAAATCTAAGTATATTTCATATTCAAGTGTAGTTTTAAATATTCTATACATATTCAAGACAGAGTTTGTGTTAATATTTCCATACCATTCTTGCTTAAAAGTATCTATCAATCTACATTTAAATTCATAAATAAATGCGTTAACATTTACAGAACTAGGGTTCTCAAATACATGTGAGAATCCGTAATTATCTAACATCCTCTTAACATGAGAAACCCAATTTGTATAACCATTATTACAGTCGTTAGCGCTCATTTTATAAACAGATCTTATAATTATGTTTTCACTCGAGCTAATTTTAAAAAAGTATTTTAGTACCCTAACATAACGGTTTATATACAACGGATATCTTCCCAACTCTCCATAAACAGCTGCATTACTAGAATTTAACCTAACGTTTAATATTCGTTTACAAAACTTCAAATGGATTCGTTCTAATTCTTTAGACTTTGTAAAACCCCATATTTCAGAAGCGTAACCTAAAATTGAACCAACAAAAGCATCAAACAATTGGCAATAAATTCTAGGTTTTAAGTCATATATTTTACATTTAAATATATATATAGTATAAACATCAAGAACGTCAGTGTTTATACGCAGGTGCCCGCTCGTGCTTGTGAAATAAAGTACGGAGGGACAACTGACGTTTTCCTCCACCAGTAAAGCTGAAAAGTTGTCATATGACTGTGTTGGTGCGATGTAAAAAATTATGAATATGTAATCACATCTTGTCATTTGAGTTTTATTAATTTATCATTTTAAAACATTCAGCTATAAATTTAAAACTATAAAATGATAAGAAAATCTTAACTAAAAAAACAAAAAACAAAATGTCGGATAGTTTCTTTGTAAGGAACAATCAATAGTGATTTAATGTACACATGGAAACCATATCAAAGTAAAAATGCCTTATTAAGAAGAGCTTCTTTTTTTCCCCTTTCTTTTCTCCAAAAAAAATGTTTTAAAAAAGGAGTCGTAACAAAAAACGCCCAAATACCGCACGTTATAATTAAAATGTTACAGGGATCAAGGGTAATATCTGCATCTCGTGCGTTTCTTTGTATTTTATTGTAGAAAAAACGAGTGGTATTTTTATGATCATGTCTTGAAAGATGTAAGAGTTACAGTTGTGGGAGGTTTCAATTAATTAGTAGCTTTTAAATCTTGCCTCTTTAAATCTATTGTACAACGAGGTTGTAACTCGCGTCAAACCGCAATCCGCAATATTTTCAGCAGTAAAATGATATTGTGAGATGAGGGTATATTAAAAAAATTGCATTTGCATTTCTTAGGAGAAGTATTTGTTGTTCTCAGATTTAGTTGTTTTTAAAACAAGTCCAGAAGTTCTGTACAAAAAATAAAAGAAGAGACCATTCAAGAAATGTTTTCGAAAAGGAGAAAAAAATCGAAATTATTTTATCATACTTTTACGATCTGAGAAACACAATGGGCGCCATTTTTGTTACCGGTTTTGTAGAATACTATTTATGTTAATATGAAAACACTACTCTGTCTGTGATTAAAAAAAATTGCCCACGTTTATTCGAAAAAAAGAAGAATATATTTTCTGAACTGTTATGATAGTATTTAAATCTTTAAGTTGATGTTTCGAATACATTCTGTACTAATAGGATATTTTATCAATCATGAAATTGATATACATTTTACATTATTATATATTAGTTTCCGTATTTGTAAAATGAGAAAATGATTTCATATAGGATTTAATTACATGTCTGATAATTTTCTGACATCTGTTTCTTTAATCGATGATTCTTTAGATTTGTAAAATTCTTCCTTTGTCAGTACTTTCAAAAACACAATTCCTAATGGCATGAATCGTGATATGTGTTCCATGTTTGTTTTATTTAATATACCGTAAGTCAAACTAAAATAATAATCGAGTGATGCGATTTATTGAAACATAAGTAAACCGGAATTGCTATTTTATTTCGACTGACAGAAAGACCAGATTAAATTATCATTTTAGACGAGGCTTTAGGTGAAAAAGCTGCTTTTGTTAATTCTAAAAATAAAATTGTTGACATTGTTTAAAATTCAACTAAATTTCATGTACAAAATGCATTTGGTCTTTTTCATAATCTTTAGGTTGATGATTCCAATACATTGTGTTCTTATAGAATATTGTATCAATCATGGAATTGATATATATTTTACTCTATAATAATTATAATTTATATATTAGTTTCCGTATTTGTAAAATAAGAAAATGATTTCATATAGGATTTAATTACATGTCTGATAATTTTCTTATATCAGTTTCTTTAACCGACGATTGTTTTATACTTGTTTAGTTCTTGCTTTGCCAATAATTTCATGATTTTCAGATAAAATAAATAATAGAAATTTAAGGACAAAACGCCCGTAAGATAACTGTCAATTTAGCATTAGATTACCCTAATATGCCTCATTTGCAAAGCTTCCCAATATAACATTTTATGTGACTTTAAACAAGTGAACAAATCGATAACATTAAAATTGTAATATATTCGTATATTTTCCACAAAAACCGACAATAAAAAAACTATTTAACGATGTTTAAGTTAAGAATTTATACTTACATATATGTATCAGAGCATATCAATCCTTTATATAAAATATAATACTGCAAACTGATCGGAATACAACTACACAATTTATGTGAGTTATAAATTAATTCAATCTTTAAAAACATAAAACCTGTTTTAAAAGCGATTATTCGTTGTTTCACAATTCTTCAAAGTATTTGAGCCGTGTCATGACAAAACCAACATAATGGGTTTGCGACCAGCATGGATCCAGACCAGCCTGCGCATCCGCGCAGTCTCATCAGGATCCATGCTGTTTGCTTACCAACCATATTACAAGTAGAGAAACTGATAGCGAACAGCATGGATCCTGATCAGACTGCGCGGATGCGCAGGCTGGTCTGGATCCATGCTGGTCGCAAACACACTATGTTGGTTTTGTCATGACGCGGCTCATTTATAATGATAGATACCTTTAAAAGAGATTTGCTTTACTATCTAACAACTGTGTTGTATTCAGGCGTGGTTTTATTGCACAAACTGGTTAAATGTTTGACAAAACTCCATAAATACATCAAAACTGAATCTGGAAAACTATATACATATTTTATTGCTATAAAAGATACGACACATTTGTAATTAATGTGTAAAAAATCATCGAGATTGACCAAAAAATATATTGGTATCTTTTATGACACATTTCTCTTAATAAATTGGTAAATGTAATTTTTATGATTTTGTTTTATATTGTTAAAGACAAGTCTTTAATTTTAATGTATTTAAAACGTAACGTGTAATATCAAGTTTTAAGTTCACAAGTATTATATAATTTTGTCTGTTGGATAAAGTGTTAATAACTGTATCTAAACTAACATTAATATTAAGTTAAATCTAAAGAAGTTACTATCTTTGTAAGAAAATCATGTCTTAAATAGGTTCAGGGGAAATAATTCTGTTTACCTCTCTAACTTTTCATGCCCGAGTTAAATTCCCGTTGGGTACGGGCATACGTATCGGTGTTTATGTTAAAACAAATTTTCGATAGTCTGTAATTTAGTTTAAACCGCCTCATATTGAATAAAGTTACATTATTCAATTTATTATACAATGAAGTTAATGTAAATTTCACGGTCTGACACCACGTAAATTTAATGTCGCTGTAAAACGAACAGATGCGGAAAATACTTGCGACGCTGTATTAAACCATTTAACTGCACGTACAATATACAGAACTGAAACTATATACATATATAAGAGATACACCCGTAATAGTCACGATTGAACCTCTAATCAAAGATATTATTCTCGTCTTTTGGTCAAATACTTCTATTGCAATCCAGTAAATTCTTATCGCATATGTATAATTAAAAAATCAGAGAACGCAAATCCTATGTTTTGGAAGGTATATTTTCTATTACTGGTCATATTAATTTGGTCATTTCTTAAAAAAAAGTCTGCCAGTTATGTTAATGACACTATGTTTTTATATTGTTCTTATATATTGTGTGTATAGTAAAAAACGCAGCACACCTCTGCAAGACTGTATAGCAATTATCAGTATTTTCAAATATCAGATTTGAGCATTATATAACTTAACGTAACAATGTATTACATAATACTAAGGTTTTGAGCATATGAGCCAAGACATGTTTCAATTTTAGTTCTTTATATATATCATATTTATGCACTACAGTGTATTTTTATTATTGACAATTGTAAAGGTTCATAAATTATGTAGATTTTTAAAGTCATATGTATACAGTACACTTTAAATCGTTAATTAAAAAGGCTTTATTCAAATAATTGTGTTAATATGTTACAAATATCGTCCTCTTGATGTAAAAATTAAGTACCTTTTCATACTGACACAGCATCTACATGTTTTGTTGGTGGCTCAAAATACAAGTGAAATGTATTAAAGCAATTTACTCAAAGAATGCTGGAGTGGAACATAAGATTTATACACAACTAAACTTGACTTCTTGTATATAACTTACGTGGAAATTAAGTTCAGTGTATCTTACCAAAATACTTTCAAGAATAATAAAAAAGTGAAAAAGCGATAATTCTTGATTCAATTTCATACTTCCTAATTATTTGTTTCATTTTTGCTTCATTTAATACAAGTCAAACTAAAATAATAACCAACCGGTGTCAATAAATTAAACATAAGTTAAACCGGAATTGCTAGTTCATTTTCAACTGACAAACATACCAATTTAAATTACCACTTAAGCAGAGTCTTTAGGTGAAAAAACTGCTTTTGTTAATTCTTAAAAATAGATTGTTCACATTGTTTAAAGTTCAACTAAATTTCATGTACAAAAGCATTTGGTCTTTTCCCTACTGGTGTCAGAATTGTAAGTTACCAGTATATAGTAAACTATCAAATAATATTAACATATTAAATATCAAGAAAAAGCTATTTACGTTTGGAAAAAAAGAAACGTTCTTTGATATTATCAAATAACTAAATTTTGGTTTGAACAACCAGAAATCAAGATGTGTGTACATTTGTGTGAATATTGTATGGATACTATAGCTGCAGATGTTATGTTTAGTAATATTTTAGAAATAAATCAAAACGAGTTTGTCAAAAGTAACTACAGGCAACCAAAATATGTTTTTATGATAGCAAATGGACACAGGTGTTCTTGTATAAGCAGGTATTTTGACAACAATTTGAACTTGTTACAGTTTAATTAAAAGAATTTGCCTAAAGTTAAAGAAAAATTTACTTCATATAATCGCATTGCAGTTTTCCTTCTTGCAGTGCATCTTCCCAAAGTATACAAATACAATAACAGTAATGTATTAAAATTGTGAAGAAATAAGACATAGATGATTCTCTGCTGTAAATGAACAGGAAATATAAACATCCTTTTGGCACTGTTAACTTAATTATTCTTTATTCATTTCTGTATTTGAACTAAATGTTAATATAAATTATAAGTTATATGAAACTGTATCACAAATATATAGTTTGATACTTGATAACATTTTAACATCAAAATATACATAAAATTATATGGATTTGCCTTTACAGATGTAGAAGTGAATTTTTTGAAAAACACTAAATATGGTAAGAAAATGAGTCAAACGGGAAACAGATAAAAGAAATTTTTTATCAAAATACCAAATAAAAATCTATATATAGTTTCTGGAAGTTTCCCTTTTTTCATTTCCATATATTTATGATTAAAAAAACGAAGCAAAACAACATTTGAACATAGTTACATTAATTATTCAATAAATACTATGCATTTTACAAAATAATATTATGCTTTCCTTCCAATTTATAGTAGGTCCTTAATGTTGCTGTTGATCAAGTGTATTAACTATATTGATTCTTTGGAGAAATGGCAGAATCGCTGTTACACAGAATTTGTGTGCGTTCAAATTGCACACAACGCGGTCTGTTTTTTGCATTTGCGTGTACCTGCTCTTAATTTATTAGTTCGTAAGACGATGGAAAAGATTGACAATAGATAATTACTTTTTAATTTTTTCATTTATGAATTATCTAAACCATGGCATTTTCTTTTTCTGGTCTTCTAAATTTGTTTTGTACAAATACATGTTAACTGTTTTTACTACATTATTTAATGTTTATAAATTTGTCAAACAATTCTATAGTTTGAAGCAGATTTTACAACCGCAATAAAAACTGTAGTATTGTTAAACAAGCATGTAGTTGAAGAGAGCAAATTTACAGCAATATGAGCAAAAAACTTTCTTTTAGGACTTAAAACTTCAAAGGTTAAATCACACACGTGTAATTTTCTAAATTTTAGAAAGCGCATGTCAGACAGTTTATTCACTAGAATGATTTAATAGAAACGAGTTTACTTAATTCAAGTAGATACAAATAAACTACAAATACCATAAGACTCGTTGTCAATAAAGCCTAATTTATGTACGATTCTTAACATAAATCTTAATTTCTGCCGGGACTTTCAAGTGGCGGAGATTAATTCCTTTGGAATAGAGATTAATTCGATATAAATATGCATACGGGCCGTTATACGCATCGACAACAACCATTTATTTGCTTATTGACCGTATGATACGGGACCATGATTCAATTAAGTGTGATTTGCTGCTAATATCCGATTCAATAATAAATTGTTTTAAAGATCAAGACAAGAAAGTCTTCACTGCTTTTACTGAACGATTTGTCGCGTGTGTCCATGATAAAGAATTTTAAATTGCTCTGGATACAACGTTTTAGGGAGAAAATAGAACTTGAGTGTTAATATTTAAAATGTATAATTTTATATTAGTTCCGCAATTAAATGTATTAACAATATAGTTGACACTCAGAAATCAAGTATCTTGGCCTGAAACGAAATGATTTTGTGTTCAATTAAAGTAACAAGTTCTTTCTTATTTATTTTTAATGCTGTTGTCGTTGTTAATGGCTCATAACAAAACAAGTACATATCAGAAATTAGTAACGACAGTAACTAAAAAACACTGAAGCCATCTTTCTTCGATATAGCCTTATAAGGTGTTATGTTTAACAAGAAAGAAAATAGCGGTACAAATATATATAAAAAGACGTCACATTGATAAAGATCTTCAAGAATCTAAATTAATTCCTATGTTCGATGTGATTATCATAAAATGAGAATCCCTTTAAATAATTATGCAGGTAGGTGCATTTAGTAAGAGAAATATCATTATTATGAATATAAAAAATATTTAAATAAACGAAAGCATAATTATGTTACATACATTTTTAGCATTGGATAATGTGGTATTCTTAATAATTTTGATTTGACAGTCCAGGGAACCAAATCCTACATATGGGGAAAGGGATGAAACAAAATGAGGTGGCTTAACTGTGCTCTGGTTAATGCCGTGATCCGGAGCGAAAACTACCAATGCAACCAATTGCAATACCACAGAAACGGCCTGTTTCCAGAAAAAATCTTATTTCTCATTTTACTTCCTTTAATACCGATAGCATTGTCACAAGATGTGGTCTGGATAAGTTGGTAAAAGAATTTCAAAATATAATTCATACATTATAAACAACACAATATTTGTAAACTGGATTCAAGCGGATCTCCAAATGGATCTCAAAACGGACATTCAAAAATACAGCATTTAATTGACTTATAAAGATCAAATAACGCAGTTTTATATTTTGATATTTGAATAATTTACACATTTACTCTATTCAAGACCCCCATCGTTAAATTAGTTATTTTTGTATGTTGGCATCGCTTTGCCAAGTGACAATACCAAAAACTAGATTTCAAAAAGGATCAAAACTTTGAAATAAATTTTGTTTTATTTAAAAATCTATTTCTGTTTTACGAGCATAGGGTAAATGGCATATGATAAATAAAGAAATCACATTAAAGCAATGAAATAATTTAAAGTGTTTTATAAGTTATGACCAATTTTAGCCATTATACCGTTTAGTAAATTCATATATTATTTAGCCTACTTTTTATGGTAGAAATTGGTCAATTAAATTTGACGTATTAAAACATTTTAAAATAGAATTTGAGATCATGTATCAATACTATCATATGTATCAATACTATCATGTATCAATACAAGAAGATAAATGTGAAATACTTATTTTTTTTTTAGATATTTTCAAGTCTTAAGAGCATTTTGATGTTTTGTTGCTGTTAATGTTGTTGTTGTTGTTGTTTTGTATGTCTGTGTTGCAGTTGTATAACATAGATCTCAAATGGATGTCAAATTGTATATACGTATTTCATTTGTGAATAAAAGAAAAACATATAGATTAGGCTTAATTTTATTGCTTTCTTTTTTGCATTGTAACTTTCATAGCTTATAGGTCTTATAATTTATTGTGAAATAAAATAATTAAAATCAAAATATTTTTGTATGGAATGAGTGTTTTATTTCTTCATAATTGATATAAACCAATAATCTCTCTGGCCAGATGTTAAAATATAAAATCAATATGAAAACAGTGTAAGTACCGTTTATTGGCCAACAAACAAACACACAGACACTTAAATGAAGTATTAAACACGTTTGCTAGTCCGATTATTTTGATATTTTAACACATTATCCGAAGAAAATACCACTAAATGATATACAAACTTCAAACTTGGATTTGTCCGTAATAAATTAGTTCTTTATGGCGGGTCTTCTTTACCAAATCAGCGTAGATTAGAGCGGTATGTCAGAGTCAATCTATTTAGCTAGGAAGATTTAAAATGGCGCTTACTAGTTGCGTCTCTTTCAGGGATTTTATCCACATGGATCAAAATATTTCTTTATACACGATATGTACCTGGGTTATTTAATAGTTAACATGGTATTTAAACTGCACTACGCTAGCCTTGTTTGCTTTTTTGAAGTGGGTAAAACATTTAATTATTTCGGTTGTTATTAGACTTACCTACTCCATGTGAAATATTTAATTATTTTTGTTGTAACTTTATTTGCCTACTCATTGTTACGAGTAAGAGTAATATGTGGGAATCAGTCAGTATTTTATCACCTTCTATTTTTTCATTTTCTAAATTAGCCGAGTGTAACTATCGGGTCTTAACTTCTGCCAAAAAATAAAAGACAATGGCTTTTTTCACACATGGTCTGTTTTATCAGATTTTTGAATGAAAATTATTCATGAATTTGTTTGAAAATTACACTAATTTTAAGTATCATTTTTTAGCTTCTACTGTTTCAACTACCATCAATATTGCCGGATGTTTTATTAGGCATTAAATGGTATAACGTTTATAGCCATATTATTTCACATATTATACAATAAAATAATGGAGTATATGTAATCTTGTATCATATGAGCTTCTTTTAACGATGTTTTTAATAACCAATGTATAAAGGTTTAAAGT
The DNA here is from genome assembly GCF_026571515.1 of Ruditapes philippinarum. Lineage (NCBI taxonomy): Eukaryota > Metazoa > Mollusca > Bivalvia > Venerida > Veneridae > Ruditapes > Ruditapes philippinarum. The sequence continues at coordinate 46,528 of NW_026863897.1, read as the reverse complement.
TGAATTTCGTTTCTCTTTACGCTAAACGATGAAACATTATTTTTTCGCTTGATTTGATAACTTAAAATTTCTTTTACGTTTAGCAGTTTTGAACAACATTATCTAAACAATAGCTTATACACTTAATATTTAAAGAGCAAGTTTTGACGGATTTCAGATGGGATTTCAAAGTTTTGCCAAAATAATTTTTTGGATCGCATGTAGTTTAATAATGACTTAACAAGATATTCGTTAGCGTGCTATCCAATTGTTTATACCCAGTAGGACATTTCGTTTACCGCTGCAACTCGCGATTCACTTCGGTATTTAATTTTTAAGCGGATTGATGCGCTTTCATAGACACGTAATTAATAGCTGACTAAATCAAACGTTCCCTAATAAATGACGTCACGTGTTTAAAGAAACATGACCTTAAGGTCAGACGATAAAATTTTCATCTTTTGATTTAATGAATGTTATGCCCCTTATTCGGTACAAACATAGAATTGTTTGAATCCTTACAGATAAACACTTACTAATGTACAAAGGCGAATGTAAGATTTCGAGATTACACGAGATTACACGAGATTAAGATAGTTTTCGCCATTTGTATTGCAAAGGAAATTTTGAAGTAGGATATATATAATGTCTTTGAGTGGGAGATTACAATCTTCTGGTTGTGTAATTTTTGAAAAACAACATTTTCCTCATACTTTGTTATCTCAATATCCTAATCCCTAACCATAAGATCACAGAAGTCGTTTTTATTTTATTTTATTTTTTTATAAATGTATCTTAATCCAACTGATGCTGCATTTATGTAGCAGTAACACAAATGTATAACAAATGATCCAGTCGAGATTTTAATTACCGATTTCATTAATAAATCAACAACGATCATTTGAATAACAATTGACTGTTAAATCTAAAATTGATACTTATATCGTTTTAAAATCACCTTTTTTCTGGTAATGTCATTTATTTAGACCAGGTTTTGCGCTTAGTGTCATGTTTATATTTAACGGACACCGTTTTCAATTAAGGTCGCACTTTGGTTCTTTCTCAATCTCACCTAGATTTACTTGTCTTCAAAGAACATACCAATTTTGTAACCGCCAGCCGTGTATCGAAGCTTATCTGTAAACAGAAAAGGACCTTAGCGATGCGGGCATTTGGCCACGGTACAAACACTACCCCTTTTAAATCAATACCAGTGTTGCGCGCAGGTTTTAAAAGTTTGTAAAGGAATAAAAGATAAGGGACGATATTTTGACACTCAGATTTACCGGGCTATTATGCTGATGTTTACCCACGATATACACTGACATCTAAGCTGATAGTCTCTGCTTGTCTGCCCTAAACATTTGGTATGCTTCGGATTCGCAATCCAAAAAGTTTTAATTTTGAATTTGTAAAGTAAACACAAAAAGGAAGCTCGTAAGATATTGCATTTTTCTTCTGCCACATTTATCTCGTGTCTGATATTTAACGCGTGTATGCAAATAAAATAAACAGATATTACGTAGAGGGACAAATGTCAGGAAAACGCAATCTCAAATATACAATATTTGTTTTGTATTATTTTACTTAGTTCTAAATCCGAATTTGATATTATGTGGTTATTCCGACTGAAGCTACTGCACGTGGCTTCTAGTGGAATATTTCTTTTATAGGGGTTTAAATCAATATACCTTTTTATTTAAATGTTTTAATGAACGCTTTTGCTTAATTGTTTTGCTGAATAAATATATGTAGATTGTACAACCGATATATTTGATAAATTGTTGCGGTTCATCTTTACCATTACTTTGGCTATTTCAAAATGTAACTCTTAGAAACCTCATTTTGATGTTTGATTGTTAAAACATTATTTTTATAATTAATAAAAAAAAGAATTCTAAAAAGTAAAATGATTTTCCACAACTTGTTCTCTTCAATAACTGCAACAGTTTAATTCGCCAATATACATGTATATGGGTATTTTCATATAAAACGAGTTTATGTACATGTGTTTAATAAGAGACATCTTCATTTTATCAGCATTTGCATTAACTTTTATTTAGAATCATAAATGTGTTATATGTATTTCTTTCTTATGAATTTTCATTTATTTCAGAAATGCTTCTATTTCAACATACTTTAACTAAATCTATACAATATCATTTTAAACTAGTAACGAACGAGTCGTCTGATAACAGTGTGTTTACATTTGCCATTAATTAATAAAAACAAGGTGAACAAACATTATATATCCTTACGCTACAACTTAAGACGTAAGGATATGTTCGGCGTGTAATTAATTTTCCTGCACATTAGTCAAAGACACACGCTGACCGAAGGGAAAGTGGACAGTCACCCGCATGCCTATTTAAAGCTTATCTGATAACTGTCAAATTATCAGAAACCAAACAAGTCCAGCGGCGATAAATACAGCGGTAGTCCCTCTAACCAAATGAGGACAGTTTAAACAAATGGTCTACCGTTACAGAAGTGATATGCGCTTAATGTGCCTGTAGGTATCTGCTGATATTTTAAGATTTAAATTTCAAAATGAGTCAGATTTATAAACATTAGGGTCAAGGGTTACTGTTTTGGGACGGAACAAGCAAAGAGGTTTTGGTGTTTTAAGCAATCACCGGCAAGCTTAAGACTGGAGGAATGTAATATCTTTTTCAAGGAGAAAGTATGATTGGATAAATTTTGTATTGATAGTGTAGCGTTAAAGAATCATTTTGTTTAAAATCAATATTAAGAAGACAGGACAAAATTAAGATAGTGTTGAAAAGAGTGTACAAATTAACATTCTTTCATGTTTGAAAATGATTAACATCCTAGCAAAGTGAATGTCTCAACGTAAGATTTATTACTCTTATGATTTACTTGCTATTAAATCGGAAAGATTTTTAATATAAGTGTTTTAATTCTAAGGGTTATTTCTTACTAAAGTATAAATGTTACAAATGGAAGGCGCGAGTGCATATTATAATCAACCTATGCAATATGCACATGACAACAGTTATAGTGCCGTCAGTGGTGCTTATCATTCATCGCAGCCGGCTTGCGTGTATGCCAGAAACACCGGGAATGGCGGGTATGGTGGGCAACCCATGTCCGTGGTGGAACAAGGACTTCATGGAATTAGTCAAAACGCTCAGCAAATATCACACAATCATGGAATACAACAACAGGCTCTACAACACATGAATCCAGGGGTAGCACAGTCACAAATGGCCAACACGACTCCGGCACATATGCAAAGTGTTCAAAGTGCTCATCATCCGATGGCAGTTCCGCAGATGCAGCTTTCGACTCCTCCGCCGGCACACCAACCACAGAACACAGCTCAGATGTCCCCGGATGTAGACGACGGTGGGTTACATAGTCCTCAAAAAAGTCCGAACTCTAATTTACAGTTTCCATGGATGAAAACAACAAAATCTCACGCAGCACAATGGAAAGCTCAATGGCCAGGTAAGAATTGTTGACAAAAGTCCTGCGCTTTTTCATTAATTAAAATTAACCATTTACATTCATTTACATTTATTCCAATCGGCGCAAAACTATCTAAAATCAGCAACAAATTTAAATTATGATTTGCGTAAGCGAAGATCATTAAATTCAGACTAGTACAAACCTACGTTTCATGTAGATGAAATAATAATGCCTGATATATTGACATATAATACTAACGCTTACAGAAGTAATAACTAATAATTGTTCTTAGTAGGGTGCTGTATTATAATTTCAAAATATAATAATTTATATTTATATGTTTTCATGGTGTATGAAATGATATATGCGTTCAATGTCTAAAAACAACTTTAAAAGATTAAATCTCTTTTAAACTAAAATGTAATAATATGAACATGATAAGGAGGCAACATACAGAATAAAGATACAAAACACACAAAATATCATTTGAACAACCGTGAAATACTTTTATGATAACGTTTTGTAATGAAATTCTTCATTTTTCCAAATTCATTAAGCAAAGAATTTTTGCTAATTATTTTAAATGAAAACCATTTAAACAAACGATTCATTACAGTTAGATTATTCCAAACATTAGGTAAATTGATCAATATGTTTTTAAATATATTAACAGACAAATGTTCTTCACATCAAACGACACTGATAAATGAACAAAAAAAGAAAACTAGTTCTAACTGTACATTACATTCAACATAGAGTCCATTTTCAAATGTAGTTTATACTTCTTATACTTCTTTTAATGTAGATCTAAATATTTCATAAAATACAAAATAATTATAAGTTTCGCGTTAACATTATAAAATATCTTTAAGCAGCACATATCAAAGATATTTATGTAAGTTATCATGAAAATTTTGACAATGTATTAAAAAGTAATATATTGTTAAGGGAACAAAGATATTGATTTACACATTGAAATCGGCACTTACAATCCACTTAAATTACCAAAATTACCAAAACGCAAAACAGTCCTTACTACGTAAGTCACGCAGTAGAAATATGGTTATAAATACTGCAAAATCAATCTTTAAATGCACATAATATGTAAATTATCACTTGAAATTTGAATCATTTTACTTTTTTAAAAATCTTAATACAGTTTTCTGTAATTTTATTTTCTTGAAATATGTTTACTTATCTGGTGGCCTGTAACTTTAAAAAGATGAAATAGTTGAATTTATTGGTACATAACCAAATGATCAATAGATTATCATAACTGCTCCGAATCTTTGCTATTTTTCAAAAACGATATTTTGTCCGTGTGACATAGTTTATCCATACATATATAAAACGCAAAAAAATGAAAAGAAAGATTGAAATGAAACACCCATTTGTGTTAACGATATATTTATTAGGGATTTGAATTCACATGTGATATATTACTTCTTATTTTCTTTGTGATTTACTTGATCATTTAACAAATTATAACAAATTTAATTTCAATCTTTAACATTTGGTTTCATGTTTTTAGTAATGATGTGAAATATTTTGTTCGTTCTTCCTCCAAAAAAAAGAAATCCAAATCATATAAAACCTTGGTGTATGTTTCCTTTTTAATTAAAAATCATACATCAAACCACATTGTTAAAAAATATTTAAATTTTGGTGGCAGTGTAGGTTTTTGATTTATTTTTTAAAAACATTTATCATAAATATTCTGAACAATAAATCTTAATAATCTTTTTTCTCAGGATTGAGAAGACACCTATCAGCTTCGTCTTAACAAACTGAATACCTTTCTTAGTTCTTTGAATGAAATTTCGAATATATCGATTGATATTTGTATATGATTCCATTTACCTTTTGCTCATTGATATAATTACTGCTATTGCCCGGTCTTTAGTCATGTAAGTACTTACTGTATGCTTAACATATAAGTAAGCATGTACATAAAAAGCTTGGGAAACAAGTAATTCTATTTGTCCAAAGTCTCTTACAATCTATTTCGGAATGTTGGTCCACTGTTGGACTATCTTTTAAAATGTTTTTGATAATCTTCTTACTGTATTTACAAGTATTCTATGAATTGGTGAATTTTAGGAGTTTAATCATTTACATATGTGAATTTTATACTTGTTAGTACTATGTATTGGAGTCACATAGGTATGGAAAGTTTTTTATATAATTAGAGGATTAAAATGGAAAATGTCTGGACATAATGCGAGTATCAACTTCTGCCTTCCATTAAAAGTTGTTTTTGTTTGTAGTATCATAGTCTGTTTGTAGTATCATAGTCTCTGAGTATTTAAGTTATAACCTGATGCTTTAAATGTTATTGTCTTAAGATAAGAGAAGCTTAAATATCGCTTACACTTTTACATCTACATCGCATAAAAAAGAGTCTTACGTGGAATTCTTATTTGTATGAAACTTAAGATAAATGAATAAACTCATATAGGAAAATAAACATATTAAGTGATCCAATATTCGCGGGGATTCTGTTTTTATCAGTCAGTGTTATAGATTGTACTTCCGTGTACGTTTTTGGCATTTGACATACTGTATATTTGATAGTTTCTAATTAGGTATTTCAATATAAATTTATATGTTCTTGTCTCTCATTTATATTAAATATACTAGTTAGTATGTTTTATCGCTATCACCGTAGTTAAAGGACTGAAATATCTAGAATGTATCACTGTAAGGGTGATTTCATCATACTTAAACGGAAGCCTTTCGCCACATCACACAGCGGGGTTCTTTATGTTGCTGCTTTTGATGTCTGTACTGTATTTGTATTTCGAATTCCTCAGCGTGAGCCGTATAGACTGATATGATATGTTAGGATCAGAATTATGTACAAATGGGTAAAGAAATTCAGTTTTTATCAGCTTGGAATTATATGAGCTCACGTTTGTAGAATTTAAGTCCGGTTTCAAAAATTGACGGCAAACTCCGTGTACATTGATAGTAAATCAATTAAATATGAGATAAAATCCAACATCAGAAGAAAAAGAAATATGAATATTAGCAATTCATATTTTTGATCGTTCGACGATTTTTTTAGACAATCGTCTGCAGGTGATAATTCATTTTTCAAAGAGTTTGAATTCACATGACTTGTCGTAAAGAACAAATATGGTATTCACTTTTATGATAGCCCTAAATAGCTAAGTTTGTTACGAAAATATATTTTCAAAAGGGTTTTTAAGCTTCCCACTCAATCCGTTTTATTAACATGTATTTTTATAAATAGTAAAAATAAGTAGTCAAAGGCAAATTCTTAAAATTTCCTTTGATATACAAACGTTTTTGCTGGGGTACATCAATAAATAATAAACAGGAAATGTTGTATGTATATCTATGCAATTTATTGTGTAAATGAAGACATTATGAATAATTTATTTTAACAAATAAACTATGTTAGATATAAAGAATCGGAGTAAATACTTCAACTTGCTCCAATTACTTAAAAACAACTTGGACATGTAAATAAAATATTTTGTTTATGAGGGTATCAAAAATCCTATTGCAGCCCTAGTCATTTAGATTTACTTATACATCATATCCGCAACTCGTAAGCGTGTGACATTGGTCGGACAATTTCAGCGTTATATCAGTATATATACTGGGAAAGAAAATTTTGACAAACCAGTGTATTAGTGTCTTATAAAACATGTTTTAATGATTATCTGAACTAACATAATAAAACGTTCCTGAGTATGACAAATTTTCGGTCGATGCAACGAAAATTGAGTCTGCTTCTTTATCGCTAATTGTCCTTGTTGCAATTTTTATAGCTCTTCAGAATTCTTAAAATGGATTTCAACTCCATTTACAATGCATGTAGAAGCAGAAGGGACTCTAAATGCCGAAATATTTTGTTTTGAGATTTACGTACTATATGAAGTCATATGTAGGTCAGTTGCAGTAACTTGTGTGTAAAATTCTTCCCGGAATGATAATTCTAATTGTGAAAACTGTAAAAAGGCGTTTAACGCTTTTAGCTCAAATAATGCAAAGGATTTTTCAAATAAACGATTTTCAATTTAGCTCTGTATATATTCCTTTGTTATTTTTATATTTCTTTCTGTTTTATGTGCCCCAGTTCATGAGGTAGTTCAAATTTTATAAGTCTGACTTTTTGGCATTAGTGGAGTTCTTTTAAAGGAATACAGATATATGTGCAGTCTTAGAGCATAACGCTGATTTTAGAATTGAGAAAATACGAATGTACTTGTCAAAACATAATCAAAACATCATGCAGCTACCAAATGTTTTATGACAAAATTTTTATACAATAAAAGGCGACATGAAAAGAAACGCAGCCAAAACAAAATAAATGTTAACAATTTCAAACAATTTGAAACCTACACACACCTACACAAGTAATGGATACACATTTAGATGCGCATTAGGAGACCACAGAATTTGATATAAATAAACAGAAAACGGAAATTATTGAATAAGGAAATTGCTATTCACATTATTTGTTTGAAGCTATATTTTCTGCTAAATTGATAAAAGAGTATACTGAAAATATTAGAATGAATTACGAATATCTGGTTCCAGTTTACTGTTAATATCCGAACACATATCTAGATCTACCAATATTTTCCCCATTAGGTTCAATAATACTTCACTTGAATAGAAGAAATAGCATAAATATTGTTGAATTGATGAAAATTGATGAAAGAAATAATCTGCATCACTTTTATTAAAGTGAAGTGATCCATTTGTTTAATGCCATATACCATGTAAATTCTAACAAGAGTGTATCAATATGAATATTTCCTTCCTTTAGTGCTTATGAAATAACATTTTGTCTTTTATGGTGGTTGCTCTTACTTCGATTCCAGAGCCTTCTAGCAGATAAATTTGAAAAATTAAAATTTACCTTTGTTATCAATTAAACAAATCAAGGGGGACTAACATTGTATATTTAGTTGAATGTCAACGCCGAAAAGTAGAGAGTTTCTGTTTTTATATTTGATATGATATAGCATTATATTTTTTATGACTTATATTATGTTTAAGTTACCGCTTATGGGCACTTTCACGAATCTTAACTGTCGTTTTAAGATTCGCAATTCATCTTCATTATTTTGACTGATATGAAGGCACCCTGCGTAGATATTGCAGCATAAGTGCATCTTATCGTTTTGCACAAACTGAATAAAGTAGTGCTTTGGTTTGTAAGAAGCTCTGCTTTTTAAAAAGTATAAAAGTATGTTTGTTCACCAAACAGTTTCATCTATAAGTAAATATATATCAGAATGTGTTTATTAGGATTGATTATCCAAATTTTTTGCGGGTTCTTTGGAGCGTGGGAGATGTTGCTTCAGTATCACTTATAAAAAGACTCAAACCGAGCGTGCATCTTATCATTTGCTACTGTTCAATGCAATTGAAGGATAATCTGTTACTTGAACATAAAATTTAAAATGCTGTTAGTTTATTTTATACTTTCATTTTGTGGAAATTGTTTAGTTCAAATTTATCTTTATGGAATTCTAATTTGGTTCTCACATAAACATACGAGTCTTATGCATTTTTCTCTATGCGTCATGAATGTTTTTTACTTTATTGTAATTTTAATAATATCAGAACTTATAATTATTAAAATGTTTATCTATTTATAGAGAAGACATGATATATTTCGGTATTTGTATTCATTTATTTTTTTTGCGCTCGTATTATTTATATATTAATCACGCTAAAACAAATCAGATATTTTAAGCTATTTGCGATATTTGTATATAAACAAAATATAGTTATACTCCATACTGCGTTTGGAATACAAAATAATTCTTGAAACCGCATTCGAAAATTGTGTCCAATAATCCTGGTGTTGTTGTTTTGTTAATATTTCTCGAAAACATTCAACAGTCCACGTTATTATAATATTTAATTAAATAATAGAACACTTCGTTCAGATCTTCGTATGGTATATATGATATGTTAAGGAACTTTGCCCAGAAGTGCATGTTCAACCGTATATTACAGCAATTTGGAAAAAATAAAGGTGTTGTGAATACTTTCCTTATGTAATAATAAGATGTTTATGAAAAACGCATATAGAAATATTTTAAGAAACTTATTAACCATTGCGACCCTTTCAAAGATATAATGATGAGGACGATTTGTGTACCTCACTATGAAAATTAGCAACGTTAGTGAAGATTTTAAATTAGCTCCGCGTTTTTAAAATGTGAAAGAAAAATATCATTTTCTACCTCTGAAAAAAATGATGGGTCGTCCTTGTTAATTGATCTGAATATTTTGTGTAACTTCTACGAACATAGGAAACAAAAACCTAGCATATGGTAACATCAATCTTTGTATCCTGCTGAAAAATGATTTTTTTAGTAATAATACAGTAAATTCTTATTTTTTTCGTGAATAACAAACGATGAAACATAATATTGTTTGCATTTAATACCAGCTTTAATCCCATTGAAAATGAAGTATTTAAACATCAGAAAATATATTATAAACCGTAAAAGAAATGTAAAAATACTACTAGTATGCGGAAAATTAGTATTTCTTTAAAATTATGTAGGAAGATATACATCTTAATTCAATCGAAAATCATAGTACATACATATCAAGAAAAAAAACTATAACTCTTTATAAAAAAACATAATCAATTTTGTGTTATTGACATATTTTCATAAATAAGACAACACAGTGAGGATTTATTCAAAGCGTTGCAATATGTCATAACAGAGGACTTAAATGACTTTATTTTGATTTTCGAGATAGTTGCAACAAAGCAACAACAATAGTTTTACAAAACTGATGATCTTGCAGATTTTTTAGGAGAACAATGTCACCATTTGTTTATATATATTCTGTACAGTCAGAAGTATTTTGTTGATGAAAAAAATATTGTGGTTCGTACTTTGTTAATTAACACCGCAAATTGTTTAGCTTATCCAAAAGATATACGTCTTTAAATCGTCATGTTATTATGACAACATTGATATCTTAATTTATTCAAATATATCAAATTTTGAATTATATTTCAGCTATAATCCTTTTATCTAAAAGCAACCGAAAATCATTAATAGACATAAGTCAATATAAGAATAAAATTTCTATATTTAATGTGGAATTATTCATATTACTTTGGTCAAAATATCAAACCATTAACATAGACTTTACCAACGACCTTTATAAATAAACGTACCGCTGATTAACTTCAAAAATGTTTTGAAATGGTTGATTATTTCCCAATATCTCGTTAAATATGATTTTTTTCCACAAAAATGAATGTTTACCGTACATGTGTATATGTCTTTTAAAAAATAACTAGATCATTATTGTTTATTGGGTCAATAATAAAAACTTTCTTATAAGCACAAAAAGCATGTCCCTAATGAATGCTACAATAAGGGTTAGAATAAAAAAGGTATCAATTACAAACATATTTATGCTGTATGAAAGATATTTGATTCATCTATATTTATATTCATTTATATTATTTATATTATTTATATTTTAATTTTCATGAATATGTAAATCTATGACTATCTTGAATATATATTAAATGATTTACAAAACGAATGTGACATCTGAATATATAAATACATGCAGTCTTTTAGATGGGCGAATCGCTCGATATGTTCACAATGCCATTTAGTATGTTTAAATGAATAATTATTTTGTAGTCTCTGAATACATGCAAAACGAACATGTTTGTCGCTTGGACAAAATGGCGAAATGGTTATCATTATATTTATATCTTTTGCTTTCATGAGAAAACGGCATGATATACGTACCATGTCTCATAACGAATAAGATAACATACATTTCAGGGTCTACATTTGGGCATACTGTGTCAAATATGTCAAAATGTAGGAATTCTGTCTGTATGACTTTGTTATTTAACTTTGCTTACACAATTAAGTGTATGTTAATTTGTCCGTGGAAGAAAAACCTTACAAGTGCGCGCCATTTCTTTGGCAGAAATCAGGTGTGTTAAAATTATCACAATAACATTTGTTTAAATGGCTGTGTATTTATCAATTTATTGAAAAAGGCATAATTATACGACATATGCGCATGGTCACGCTATAATCATTTGACAGAATATAGTTCATTTCATGGCTCATTACCATTTTATTATTATTTTATTATTCAAAATCCAGGCCCATGGTGACGAACCATTAACATTTGTATTTTCCCCTTTCTAGTTATATTTCACGGAGGAAACTGCTCTATATTAATCAATTATAGTACTGCTCTGTTAAAGAGACTTGCATTGAACAGAATTTACTTGGAAAATGTCATATAAGATGGCTTCCAAAATGGATGCCAAATTATTAAATTCATCATATTGGTCGTACTGAGCAACATTGTTTTTTATGTGTTTATCTTTTAAAAATCCATTCGTCCGTTTATGGCAGAGAATTATCTTTAAACATGTATAAAGTCATTTTTTGAAAATACGAAATTAATCACTTTTCTAGTATGGCGGTCATTTCAGAATGGCAGCGTTTAAGTGGTTCATAAAACAGATACATTTTGTAAAATCGTTCAACACTTACTTACACTTGCTACATAAGATTCGATTGATGCAGGAGACACAGGCAAAATTTTCATTTCTTTCCTTTGAATTTTTTATGCATTATTATGTAAATGTCCTCAAAGTGAATACACTAAGCGGTTACAGGAACAAAACTTTTCCTCTTATAAAGAATACAATAGTGGCTTCCTAACTTCACCCACGTGAGTCAGGTTAGGGCGTTAAGATTTCACAAAAGTTATCACAGTGAACTCTATAAACGTTAAAGAACATGTCAAATGAATGACTTAGACTTGTTTCGATCATACAATATCCACAATATCTGTTATTGTAACTTCCGGGCTTTGTTCAAGTTACATGACTTGTTTTAAAACTATTCGGTGGCAACATTTTGTTCAACATGTGTAGATATATTTGCGCTTTAAACGCAAAATACATAGAAATTATACAGAAATTAATACTGGGACTTTAAATAAATGTCATTTTAGTGTAATTTGAGTACATTAGATCATTTTAATACTTTATCATTAATTTGCCTGAGTATCCCTTTAAACGTTTCATGCTGTAAATCAACGGTTTTATTAAATTACACTCGTGTTGTTTCATTTTCAATCCAAAGTTGCATAAAATTGAAAGTAAGACATTGCGGACATATTAATGATGATATAAAAAAAGATAAACTTAAATTTACTAATAGTAATAGTTGCTTCAGTTTCTTTCATGAAATAACATGACTGATACCTGGAAATCGATAATTGTGAAACAGATTTGAAATTAATTTACAGCTGTAAACCTCGTGCAACTTTATTATGATGTGTGTTGATTCTAATTTACTTGTTACAAGTCATTTAAACACAAATTGTTTTTTTCTTTTGCAAAAGAGATGCAATAAGATGATATTTATTGCACTTTATTACATCCCAATCATATTGAATTTTACGGTTCAATATAACACCAAAACTTATCAAGTAAATGGCTGACACAACATAATGTTGTTCGAAACATCTGTTATTTCAAAGAATACATTATTAAGTTTTGCTATATTTATAGTTGTAACATTCATAAAACATTCATTACTTACATCTAATAAGCAACAACAAAAAAGAACAACATTTGTTTGGAATTTACTGAATCTAAATAGTACTAAGTAAGATCATTTAATTGCACACTGATGTACCTAAATATCGACCGTATCCTTTAGTTCTCAGTATTTAAGCAAAATTCAGTTTGCACCTTAAAAAGTTTTGAATCAAAAGTGCATGCAAAGGTATTAACGCACTTTTGGGTACATTTCTCCATTTTGACCCAAAGTTCGTTTAACCCAAAGAGCGCTTTGAAGTTTACCACTACCCTAACGTGCGGTGATACACTGCCACACTACTTTATTGAATGCAACAAGTAAATTTCAATTGATATTTATAGAAATATCCTTTGAACCCTTGTGTTTTTATCATTCAAGCGAAGCAAATTATAAAATTAAAAGGAAATACGGCAAAATGCGAATTTATTTTCACTTTCATCTGTTTACTCACTTTACACACTTTGATGGGCATAATGTCACTTTATCAAATTTATCAATAATGAGTATTTTCTTAATCTGATCCAGAAAATAATGACGAAATAAAGTGTAATGTATTTTATTTTTTCACATTTTTTCTATAGAAAATGAAGAACAATCTTACTACTGGGGTTATCCAAAACATAAAGAATATTACATCCGTCCGTCTGAGCGTTAAAATCAACAATCCTACACAGATTCATATACAAATAATAAAATATATTATAAAATATTCATTCCTTTAAAGAACACAAACTTTACTCTTTTCCTTAAAGAATTTCGTTTGCGCGTTGGAACAAAAATGAAAGCCGGGTATTTTATCGTCTATATATGGCAATATGTGCAAAATAAACTACCAAAAGAAACGGTCTGCATAGGATAAATTTGCTCAAAGAGAAATTAATAACGGTAATAATAATTTATCTCTAACCACAGGATCTTGAAGAGTGACTACATAGTGATTAAATCCGGAGAACGTCGATGGTTTTCGGAAATAAATGAATGTCGACCATTGTTAATCTTTCGCAAATCAAACGGTTTGCCATTAGCTTCGGTAAATAAATCTGTTTAAAGAAATCATTTTAAGTATAAAAGACTTAACTTATCTTGAAATGTTACAATAGATGTGTTTCTTTGATCATTTTTTTTCTATTGTTGTAACCTTAGTTCTAGAATGTCCGTCATATATATTCAAAAAGCATATACGTCACCTACAAATGTTTTATGATAAAACAATTTCTTCAACAACGATATGATATATTCTTTGTAATAAATCTTTGGTTAACAAGCGTTTAAAAGTAAGAGTAAATTGATAAATAAATTGTTTAATTCACAATGTTATAGTCATACTATTGCATTTTTTAACTAACTGTTAATCTATTGCTATACAAAGCTTCCTGATTACATAGGAATTATTTATTCATAAACAGGGAAAAAAACGTGGAAAAAAATTGAAATCGTTTTAACACATTCTTAACTGAAGTTTACAAGGAACTTTTCTATATGATCTCTGTCTTTACTTTAAATGTTAAAAGACAAGAAAAGACAAAAGCTGATCAATAGGGAAATATTAAATTCTTTCGCTCGATTACAATATGGTTAGAGACAGTAAGGCCAGCCGTTGGCCGCGAAGAGGAGAATTGCAAAGCAATTAATCAATCCAAGTTTAATTAATTGCGGAATATTTATTTTGTTCATGTCAAATATTGACAACAGCCTGGTGGCCACTTAAAGAGTGATTTTGTAATGTCAATCTATGTAAACATCTCATGTCAAATAAATATTCATGAGGTTTGTTCATGGATATTTATTGCTTTGAAGACTTGAAAGTGAAACTGTAAATTATTGACCTGGTGTTTATTGTTAAATGTCTTATTATTTCGTCTAATGTGGATTTTTTTTTAATTATAACTTTCTTGTGTATTGATCAAGAATTTAAGTTGGCAAGATATAATTTACTTTGATCTATTTTGATTAGGTGATTACATTTATAAAGAATAACTTTTGGTAATCTTGATTAAACATTAGTAAATATTTCTTTTAGAACGTTACATAAGTCTTTGACTTTCTTTTCAATCCTGCATGCTGTTGCACATAATTGTATATGTCTGGACTATATGAAATGAATATTGTTGAAACATTAGTAAAAATATCCATCTTAATTCACTTTAATATACAACTATATTCAACTATATTCATAACATAGCAAAGGAAAAAGTTTATCTGTAAAAATAATAATGGCTCGTGTTGTACTGTAAATAATATTTCTCAAATTTATTTTCAATGTTTACTGTTTAAAATGGGAAATATTTTGACCTGAACTTTTCTTTTTCTCTTTTACTGACAGATATTATAATTTAAATTGCTTTAGCAAATTTTAGGGACAAATATCGAAATTTTCAGGATGCTGCAAATGTTATAACATTGTACATTTTACATGGTGATTTTAACCATTTTTGAAAATGGCTTGCTGATATTAACATCAAATTATGTGTTTGTACAAATGTCCCGTTCTAAGATACACAACTAATCCTCTCTCATGTTTTGGCAAATGCATTAATTAATTGAAAAGTCTACTTGATTAATTTAAAATCAGTAAGATTTCCTAAATGTGTGGTTTTGTGTCGGTTGATATCGAATTCATACATATACAAAGAAGTAGATCTTACAATAACTACCATTATTTTAAAAAGAAAATCAATCGACATTTTCGAAATTCCTTAGGCATTAACCTTTTTTAATATTTAATCTTATATAAATGCTCATAGAAACCATTTAACATTAAATTGTGCCTTGTATGAGTCATACATATCCCTGAACGTAATGTCCGACATTTGCTGACAAGTACTCGCAGTTATATCTTGTTCGTTCTAGAATAAAGATGTTCATTTTAGTTGTGTAAAAATATTACATCGTTTATAAAAGCTGTTCACACCTTAAACAAGGCTCTGATTGGTCAGTGGCAACCTAGGATCGACCTGTTTATATACACATTCCTTTTTGTTAAGAGGTTTTTAGCATACCCTTACTTGAATAACTAGAGTATACATTTGAAATGGTAGAGATTCTTTAATCCACATAAACAATGCTATCTCCTAAATCCGCGTACAAGGAATACAACATTTAAACAATGAATAATAAGGTATGTGAATGAATTTGTCTTCCTACGTCACGTGACCAAACCTGTCTTGATACCTTGTGTAGAAAAGAAGCTATGAAATGAGACATGGCGTAATGATGATGTTTAAATATAATATTAACTGTAAAATTGATTTTAATTTGAGCCACTATGAACAAAGAGAAAAACTTATAGAACTCGCATTTCAGGCTGTTGAAGTATGCTCAACACTTAAACATTCAGCAGTAAACATTTCTCTATTCTGATAATTGTTTCATTAAACATTGGAACTAATGAAGAAAGTAAACGACTGGTTTGGTATCATTTTTGTAAGGTGTTATGAAAACATCAAGACATTTTGTAACTTTTGTGTTTGTTTTGAAACTTCGGTTATTTTTGTTATAGACAAGAATTTGTAAATTTCAATTAAACAAAACATTATTAGTTGTATGTGTATTTTCTTGTTGTCATAGGAATAAGTATGTCAAATCATACAACAGACACCTTGATGAATAAACAAAAATCATACAACAGACACCTTGATGAATAAACAAAAACAGACTTAAATCACGAGAGAAACCAATTTGGCATGTGCAAGCTGACATACAAACATGAAGAATGAAATAATGCAGGATACCATAGCTTTATTAATATAATAGCTTTATTAATATATACATACTAAAGGTTTGGAATACACGCCTTGACAAATATACATAAAGAACAATCACAGCTTTAGACGTAAACCAAGAGGAGAGGCCTTGTGTACAAGTACACATGTGCAGTTATTCGCCCTGATGAAAAGATTTTAAGACTTTAAGGTCCGGCTTGCATGTTAAATAATACGTAAAATATGAAGTAATGTGTTCAAAGACCATAATATATATGTAACATCGAATTAGACATAATTTGAATTAAAGATTTATATAACTCTCTGTATCAATTATTCAAAAAGCAAGTATCATATATTGAGACACTTTTAGAGTACACAAAAATAAATATACTATTAAAGATATTTTAATCACACTAATTAGTCATATTCTTTAAATGTATTAAAAGAAACAAAATGAATATTAGAGAATAACACATGTTTTCTTACTGGACAACGCATGTGAAGTTTTCCGTACAAAAATGCAATAAACATTAAAAAATATTTTAATATGTTTTTGAATAATAAATAATGTATGGATCGGCACAGTCACGTAGTGATCTTTAAAATGGCTGTATGACCTATGTTCCTTTGTGACGAAAATCCCAGTAATACAAACAAAAACTTGACATAAGTAAGGGTTTGTTCCGAAACCTTCGTTGATAAAGGAGTTTACCACGATTAACTGTTTGTTTTCCAGTAATTTATATAGATTGTTTGAACAAAAGTTCTTACTTTATTTCTAATCTTTAATTTAGCTTCAACTTAAACGAAGACAACACGAGACAAGTTTAATGATCTCATTTATTTTATTAATAAGAGTAATAGGTTTTTTGTAAATTAAAACATAAACAAAAGCTTTTCATTTACACAAGCGTATCCTTTTCTATGCAATGCATCTTCACCCTTTAGGACTGCAAAACAGAAATAATAACTTATTTCGCTTAAACATTGAATTGTTCTTACATCAAGAACCATTCAAAAGTTTTATTTCATATTTACAAATTGACAGGTGATACCAAACTGATACATTTTCACTTCATCTTTTTCTTTTTTTCTTGTTGTTGTTCTTTTCTTTTTTTTAAATTGACCACTCAACTTTGAAAAATATTCAGTTTGTTTGTCATGTAAATTATTGCTCGACAACAATTCACATAACATAATTTTCAAAACATCATTTATTTGAGAATAACATATGCAAAACGGCAAATAGGGCACCGTCAGGTTTTTCAGACATTCATTTCGTCAAATGTTCAAAATAATGTCTAGTGTTTTAACATTATTCAATCCCAATTTACGTGAATATTCACCTGAGTTATCAAGCTTATCAAGCTGATTTTGAAGACTGTGTGAAGAAAATAATTTTATATCAAATAATTGAAAATGAACTAATACGATAGTTATAACAGTTTGAACATTGTTCCATAGGTACATGTTTTTATTATATTATATATAAATATGAAAATAGACATTGGAAATAGTGGTTCTACATGTATAAATTCAAGAAAAACAAATAGAATTGTATGTAGGTATAAACTGTACATGAATCATCCAAACAATGTTTGACGTTTAACTTTCATTAATGTAAGGATTCTAAAGTTTCATCAATGTAACTTCTTAAATGAAACAGTTTCGTATTTCAAATGTTGCAAAGACAATATCAGTAATCAGAGGTATGTATGTTTAAGAGATGTGCTCAAATAAAGGATGCAACATACAAAACATTTAACAATTAAAAATATTGTATTTCCGCCTTCTGTATCTCTGTCTCTTTGCTTTATTTTGGATAAACGTTGCGCTGCGTTAATTCTTTTTCTCCGAGAAAAATAGCAACATCATTCTTTAAAAAATCATGAGAACTTTTCCTCACAATACGAGTAAGTTAAATCTTCTTTTACTTTTTGCAGTATTTGATTGTTTGAAATTATATTTTCTTCCGTATTTGACTGTTTATTGACTGTTTCATTTGAATACGCCCTTTCTAATTGAATATTAAGTGCTTCAAAGACATTAATCTTCTTCATTAATAAAAGTGTATGTTATCGCTTTTGTTTTCGTACCTTAATAACAGGTTGACTTATTTCGCCATCCTACAATTGTTTATGTTTTGAAAAACCCTTTGAAACGCTCTGAAAAATCTTAAATTATATTGTAAGTTATATTATTTCTTTAATCTCTTTTGCCATGCTCCTAACTGAGATTATACACCCCGGAGTAAAATTAACTGTTTAAGAAATCAAATGAAAACAACCGAATTATGGTACTTATGTATTTATTATTTTAAAACAAACTAAGAGATGTAACGAAACTAGTATAAAATTCTGGTAGACATTTTTATATGTTTGTCTACATGATGAGAGTCGTTAAACCCACTTTTCCTTCAAACACAATGCAATTTCTTTTCTAAACAAGCAATTTCTACCAACAATAATTGTGAATTCAGAGTTTTAAGAAATGTGGCACCGTAAAGGACTTTAAAAGATATGCAGTATACGCATCCATTTATTTCTATTCATCAACATATATTTGTAAAAGAACATAGGAAATGACTTCAACATGAAATTTGCATTATCATCTTTCAAAACGGTATGATAATTGCCAATGCATGACCTGAAATATTTGAACTCTATCAGTGTTTATGTTATGTAATTTCTAGAAACAACTTTGTAATAGAGACCTGTAAAGACCTGTATAATTAGCCACTTGTTATTAACATAGAGCACCGTTTCTATAAAATATAACATGGCAGAGACAAACGGAAGAACAGTTTAAGCGACGTTAAATGATGGATTACACTCTAAAAGTGAAATAAACATTAACTTTGCTCTTGATTCGCAATGTATGCGTGTCGTCTAGTCTCGAAACACTACAATTATGTGAATGGATATAGACCAATTGGTAGAAATATTTCTTTGCTTTATTCTATTAAAGCAGATTGGTCGCATTTTATTACGCGCTAATGACATAACATGTTTTGGGAAGATATCAATTACATATGTCATTTTATCACTTTGCCTTGTAATGGTTTTCTTTGTTCTGTTTGCAATTTTCCTGCATTGGTATTAATTCAAGGAGTGGGATTTATTGAATTTGAAAACAAACCCAAAACTATCAAATAATACAACAACCAAGTCCGTTTATGATAATTAGAAATACTTATGGTATTATAACAAACATTATGTAATCAAATATCATCATTATATAATACTAAATAACATAGAAATAGTTCAGAATCACTTATACGGCAGTACTAATATACTGAATACAAATAGCTGATATTCGACACATGAAACAGTATTTATGATTTAATTTTTTCATACTCGGCCAAAACAAGACCATTTTAGTAACAATTTATGTACGTCTTAGGAATTATGAACTGGTTTTGCACAACTTATTCAAAAATGTTACATATGTAACTGATAGAGTTACTTTTAAAAGACTATACTTTAGTCAGTTTTCAATATTTCATTCTGCAAGTTTTACCCGGTTCCATATAATATTTCGATATATCTTAAACCGACTTATTTTAGAGTACTTGCATGCCCATTTGTATAGCTCTAAGTTTGTTAATCTTCAAGTGTCATATGTAACATCCATTTAGTTCGGCGCATGTTACACTTTTGATAGTCTTCAACATTTTGCATGTTAAAAGATCAAACACATGTTAAGGTTATTGATATGAAAAGGCTTGTTTGCTATACAGCTATTATACAAGTAATAAGAAAAAAGGAAACCCGCTTTATGCTTCCTCAATTTTTCGTTAATTCATAGATGTCCGCATAACAGTTGTATCTTTATCTGCAAGAAGATTTATATTAAAAAATCCACAATTCTCACTATGATAATTGAAAAGAAAAAAGGAAAACAATTTCACCCTTCGGTTAGAAATTTATTTAATCTTTTTTTACCCGCGTTGTACACCATAATGTACGAGAACATGATTTTGAGAATATTTTACTGAAAAGTGTTTGGTTCGTCCTGTTCTTATGAGCTTCATTCCGTCCATAATCTTAGTTTTAAAAAGTAAGAAATCCGATAAACAGACTGGTTTATGGGTAATTTTACTGGTTTATGTGGAAAAGTGCCACATATAGATCGAAAAAAACAACAACACATGAACCCCAAATTTTGGCATGTCCGTTCGCCCGTCCGTTCTTACACATGGATTCTTATGTTGCAAGTCATTTTATTCGCTTATTAGAATGGTAAATTGGGTCTTTATTTTAAGTAATAAGTATGTATAACAATTAAATGGCTTTCTATATTATGTTAAACTGGTCGAGTTAAAGGCTTAATTTACGGCACTCTGAGATAGCCCTTGTATGTGTTTATTTCTCAAAATCATGTCAAAACAAAATTTAGTAGTAATAAACAATATGTTATAATTTACCTAGTGCGTTAATTAATATTTTATAATATACATGTAATTATTAATTGATTTATAGGCCTTAGTGGATAACATTGTTAAAGTTTAGATGTTTGTTCGGAACCTTGGTTCCATTTCATCACATTTGTTACGTTGATCGAAATGTTACTTTTATTTTTATATATTTCTCACTAGTTAAAAAGACTAATAATGAAATAACAATATTGAACATAACAAATTCAATGTTATTCATTCTAACACTATCGGTAAATTTTCTATATAAACAAAGAAGGCCCGAAGCGTGCATTATTCTGCAACAATGCACTCGCCGTTCTTATTATCTCCCTGTGTATTTTCACATTGAGGGCGCCATTTTGTTTGAAAAATCTGATAAATAAAAACAATTTTTTGTCGAATTTTGTTGTGAAAACTATCTAGACTGATAGAAAATGGTCTAACTAAGAAAATAAATCCGAACACCAATATCTTTAATTCAGTCGTTAACGCTGTACAGACGTTTAAAGTGTTGTTTACGTGACGTCACAATGTAGCGCCAAACAGCACGTGCATCAAGTACGCTATTTTAACGTCGCAGACGAGTTAAGTTTTACATTTATTTCACTTTTAATAATTTGTATTTCGCTTGGAAAATTATAGACTGAAATAAAATAAACAAACAAAGTTTTATCAACGTTTTCAAAATTCGTTATTCTCAAAATGTTTCTACACACGGTAGATTTAACAACAGTTTTTTTCAACCCACTGGAACGGCCTTTAATTTAACCGCCAAACATAAAGTGCTACTTTATAATAATAATCATATTTTTTCTTGACGTGTTAGAATGGAAATAGATATTAATTCTTCGTGCATTATTGTATAATAATGCACGTTTTTCGTTCAAATGCTTTGTAATTAATCACTCAGGCCTACCGGCCTTCGTGATTATATTACTACGCATTTGAACTCAAACCGTGCATTATTCTACAACAATGCACTCAGAATTGATATCTATTTCCTAAATAAAATGATTTGTTCATTAACAGTGTCTTATTATGTCTGATATAACGTTTAAAGGTTTCACCATTTTTGCATGGAAGACTACTTTATTCTAAATGAGAATCTGCGCTGACACAAAATTTATGTTAACAATTATGATACAACTCAAGTTGTACGTTTTAAAGTTAAAATTGATAAGTCGCCTCTAAACGTTTGTATTTAGCATTACATAATGTATTTTTAAAAGCCCATGCTACAAGCTAATTAAGTAGTTTATTCCTATATCAATTTTGGTCGAGTAGCAAGGGCGGTCTAAGTAGTTTGTTATGTGTTTTGTAATTTAGTTACGATTTTAAGGTTGTAAAACATGAAACATCAAAGATATATTTGACATGTGAAATGCAATCTTAATGCAGAGGGTAAAATACATATAAGCTCTACTGAAAAAGTGTCACTTCGTGGAGAACGCATTTTTATTTCTTTTCGTTTTTTAAAATGATCAATGTTTTCACATCTTCAAAAAAAAATGGGAGTGAATGTAAAAATGCACAGTCATGGGAACATGATAATAATGAAAATTATGCTGATTATATGGTTTAAATTACTGGTAATGACGCCAACAGTATCTTGGTTTATATATACGTAATGGATAGATACGAGAGACATACATTTTCTTGTCACCCAAAACCTTAAAAAATAACACACATATTTATATGATACATATTCTGTCATTTATTATGTTATTAACATATAATCATAAACGTCTTCATGTACTTTATATAGAAAGGATTTGCTTTGGAGTCACAAGCGACAGTCTGAGACACTAACTTTCCAAGCACCTGTGGTACAAATATTGATAAGCAACAACAACAACAAAGACATTCTTTACCTGAAATTTAAAATGTAAAAAAAAACTACTTTCGTTTAAAAAATTTCTATTATCATGTAAAAGTTTAGAAAAATTCTATTAAACAATTTGCATTCTGCATATACGTCTAAAGAAGACCTAAGAAACGACTTATACACTTTATGTACTTGGCCTGCCAGCGGCAAATGATTGATCATGGTCTGCATTGTACGCTATTTAGTATATATGTATTTTGGAATCCCCCCCCCCCCCCCCCCCCCTCCAAAGAAAGAAAAGATACATGATTTTGTGCAGTTTGAAAAATGGACATGCCCCTGTTTTAGATATTTAGAGGTGAAGATGACTTATTAAACATTTGAGTCAGGTATAATCATAATTCATAATATATCATTTAAACATATGTAGTGGTATGTTCACACAAGTCAAATAAACAAATTTCCTATTCAATATTATATTAATACGGCTTTTACTGTCTTAGTATAACTTCGGAAATCAGTTACTGTGCAATTCTTTATAAGTTGGCTCTGCATATACAAAAGCGAGTCCATCTATCTTAAAACACTTCATAGAAACTTATTACCAATATTTTATGGAATAAGTGTAAATATTTAAATCAAATTTCAGCATAATTTTTATCATTAAAGCGGCCTTCAGTTTTTATTTTCTGATGGAAAAACAATTCTTTGTTGTTTCAAACTAAGTATTTCAGTAATTTTATCTTGGAAAAGTGCATTATATCTCTGTTAAGCCTTCTTCAAAACAACGTCCCGAGAGCTATTAATAACATTTCAGAACATTTGTTTCTAAAAATAGAAGATGAGGAAACGAATCCTTCACTATAATTTGAATAAAGAGAGCGGACCGGTAGAATAGAGGTATCAAGGGGTTTCCTTATCGTTTTTTGTATTTTATCGTCGGCAAATTTCTTTTTCTACCTTAATTCTTTTGATTTGACAACTATACACCTGAAAATAAGCACACCGCGGAAATTTTTAATTGGTTGTGATTGAAAGCACTGTCATGAGATGACAACTTAGTTGAGCTAAGAAATTGTAATTTGTTAAATAGCGATACCAATTTAGTAATCATAAACCAGTAAATTTATGGGTTTAGTTTATTTTTAACCAAATTATTGAAACATAAGTAAATGTGTGTTTTTTTACCAAAATGCGTCTCTAAGTATAGTGTTGGGGCGTTTACAAAACATTTGCTGGTGGATATTTTTGGTAAATGTTGACGATTACGTAACCTAAAATAACATTATGTAGCCAAGTCGTTAGGATAATAGCCTTAACCCTTCTCGTCATACTACCACTAAGGCGTCTTATTTGATTTTGAGTTTTTATTGGTGCAAAGCTTGTTCCAGTTGTTGCAGGTTGACTACAGGTGGCTCGTACCATTAGAATAAATTCTGAAATTTCAGTTTTGTTCATGTCAAAATTGAGGCGAAATGCCGGTTGTGCTTAATTTATTTCCAGGTGTATATATGAAACGATTTATCTAAAAATAAGATACATGTATTTAACCTATAGAAAAGCTGAAGGCCGCTTAAAATGTGATGTTTTATAAATATTGAATAATCTACTAGCCTGTTCAAACATTTTTATTATGGAATATATACGTATTATTTGATAGACTGAACTACATAATTGGATACTTGTTATAGATTACCATACATTCTATTTTTCCATTAGCTTATTATTATGGACATGCCAATAAAAAAATGTAATACTAAATAACCTTCTGAAAATCATATATGTACAGCAGTGCCATATTTCTGATTATATGTCGTTTTTTGAACTCTAAGTAAGGCCCTGTCACATCAGACTGCGCTTTCACTGCGTTTGCACGGCGTTGTAAAATTTAACAAAGCGCCGCGAGATCGCAATAAAAAATGTTATATTTTTGTTGACATTAAGACTTTATGGAGTCTTCACGGCGTCCCCACGGCGATCATGGCGATGTTACGGAGCTTTCACGGCGTTTTAATTGACGATTGTCTTCGTTCGGATCGCGCTTCTACGACGTTCTTTGCGCTTTCACTGCGCATTTACGGCGGTCATACTGCGTTCTCGCGGCATTCACACTGCCCTGAAATCGTAAAGCTCTGTAAAAGCGCCGTGTACACGCAGTATAAGCGCGGTAAAGACGCCGCACAAACTCCGTACAAGCGCCGTGGATAACCACCGCGTTCATTCGGCGTTCCTTTTGCGCTTTCACGGCGCTCCTGTTGCGTTGTAGGAGATGCTACGGAGTTGCTACGGCGTCCTATCTGCGATCCCACTGCGCTCATTTTAGAACGCCGAGTGACGGCGTTTGTTTTGAACATGCTCAAAATGCGCGCCGTCTGTCGGCGTTCTATGCGATGCCACAACGATGCTACGACGATGCTGCGGCGATGTTTGCGATCTTACTGCGCTCACCTCGGCGTTCTGAAGTTTCACTGGACGCTGTGAGAACGCCGTCCTAGTGTGACAGGGGTTTAAAGTAATATTGCTCATAATATGACCTTTATTTAATGATTTATAATTTCTAATGATATAATATTTAATATCTATGTTCTGTTTTATTTCCAAATACATTGTAATATGTAATGTTATATATGTGATTGTAAACTGTTCATATGTCTTTATAAATGCAATGTCAAATTTATGAGTAAATGCATGATCACATTGAATAGCATATGTGATAATATGCAGTATGTATTTTCTGATTAAATACAATCTCATAGTTCTAATTATGTGCAATTTCATAGTTCAAATTAACTGTAATATCATATTTCTGATTATCGATTGATGTGAATTCAGGTTAAAACACAAAATGATAAAAGGCTTGAATTACTTAAATTTATAAAATAAATAGAATAAGGTATTCATAATGATCAACTCATAAGGTAACATAAAGCATATTATTTAAACAACATATTATTAAAGCATAAGATTTGACCAGATAAGAAACAAAAAGTTATGCATATATCACAAAAGGTAGATTATCACAATTACTTATACAATGATAATATTAATCACGGGTTTTCTTTGATATATTATAGAAAAAACTGTAAATACTTGAAATAAGACACCATCTAATGTAAAGATAGTAAAAGCCTAGAATTACCTATGAAAGGTAAAAGGCTTATATTCAAAGGTGCCCATTGATTATACTTGAATCATTACACATTCAATATTGGTCTTCGTATATTAATATAAATGAATTCTTTCAAGAATAAAAAAAGTTTTTTTCATATATGATGGCACTTGTGATTTATAATCTTAAAGATAAGTTGCTTATTTATATTCTTAGCATTTAACAAAGACATATTTGACAGGTTGTTCAGGTTAATACCTTCTCTTACATCCAGACCATAAATAAATCTAACAATTGTATTTTACTTATTTGAAATATGTCTTTAGGACATTTCTTTAGACTTAGGCACCAATAAGTACAAGGATAATCTATGTGACATTGAATCGAAGCAAAACACAAATAATTTCTTGTCTTAGTATCTAATGATTTTTGGTTTCTGTTCATAAATTTTAGACGTGAGCTTACTCAACTGACAATATTATTACCAATACTGTCATCTGGTTATAAATTATTTTCATTGACACAAGATAAGTTACGCTTTTTCACTCAATAGTATGTCCTTTATAATACATAATTCTAAAATATCTTAACAGTTTCAATTTCTTTCCCAACCAAATAAAATTATATAATCAGTTTCCTCTACATGTAGGTATTAGCCAATTTTAACAGAACCCATTACACTTTTTGATCACTATCACCAGCATATAAAATGAGTTTGCAGTCTGGGTCAGTACATATAAGCATGTCATTCGCAAAACATAAAAATAGTAGGGAGCCTTAAACATTGCCTTGGGATACCGCATATTTAAGGTTCAGTAAAAATATTGAAGCATACACTTTGTAATCTTCCAGACATATAAGACATAAAGCGGTAAGCGTTGTGCAATAAATTTAGTGGTCAAGGCCGTCGACTTATCGTCGTTATAATGGTTAAGGAACTCCAGTGAGATCCAAACGCCTTTTTGAAAACAAAAACAAAATTAAATTCTTATTCTAATCAGATGGCGCACTGAAAACAGAAAGATATACAAAAGCTAATATTTATCAGAAATAAATTGAAAATCGTATTTTATGCTATTCTTAGCCCGATTTTAGTGAAAAATGTACTGGAAAAACGTAAAGAGCAAATTTTGCACACAAGTTATTTGTCTGTATCTTCATCAAATAGAATACGTTTCAAGTCCCGTGACGTAAAAAATAATTGATACTGATACTGGTTTATGTCATACATGTATTTCTGATATTGTATATTGTATAATGTCATATTTCTTATCATATGTCATGTAATGTTTCTGATCATGCGTTATTTCATATTTCTGAGTATGTGTTATGTCAGATTTGTGGTTATAGATAATGTCATAATTCTCATGGTTTGCAATGTGATATTTAGAATGTCGGAATGACCGAGGGGTTAACGCGTTGGACAAGTAATCTAATGATTCAAACCCCGACATGGGCAAGTCGTTGTTTCCTTGAGCAAAAAACTTTACACTCATTTCTCAGTACTGGTTGGCTCCAGGAACGGATTCGAAAGTGTGTCTATAAGCTTATAACTTCCTCCACAATCGAACTGAAATAAATTCTGTGTAAACTAATGTGATATACGAGATCAAATTGAATGCCAATTTGGTTTTTTAAATAACTGTATGTCTCCTTTCTGCAATGCTTAACGAATGATGTCATATCTGTTAACATAGTAACCATTCTTACAATGATAAACAGATCATTGTTACTCGTTCAAACGTTACAAAGAACAATTATATATACGATACATGTATCAGAATGGTTTGCTATACATGAAATGGTATATTCTGCTTACTAAGGTGGTTATAACACTTAAAAGTAAGACATAAGATGTACGTATCATATTGACACGTCTTATAATCTGTAAAAGGTAATTGAAAAATCAGTTTGTGTGACGAAGTAGGGATCTTCAGTATTGAAGGGGGTTTATCAACAATCTTACGCAACTCAAGTTGCATTTTTCTACACGTACCGTCCAAACATATCAAAATCTGTGACAGGTAATATCGACCATGTATTGAGATGATATTACAAAAACCTAACTGCAAAGATATTTACATGAAAGTTTTCTCTTCAAAAGCGCAGTTATAACTTTCATAACGACACCTGCAGGGTGGCTTTTTTGAACCTTTATTGACAAGAGGGTTAGCATAAGCTCTTGGTCCATATTGAATACGGAAATGATAAATTGCTTATCTGAAAAACAGGAATTTTGTGATTTTATTGTAAGACAATAATCGTTTCCATCGACTTCATGCAAAGGTTCTCTAGAAAAAAATAGAGAAATAAAAAAGATATTTTGTATTTACTTAAAAAATAGTTTGTTGTTTTTTGTAAGATATAATCAATATGTTCGTACCAGATTGATGTCATTGAACCAAGACTTTATAATAAGTGGACCACCTACTACGCCTAAATAATTCGTATATGTGGTGTATTAAAAAAACATAACAAAAGAAACAACAACAACAAACCAAAAACAAACAAAAAAACTCTCACGTAATCCAAGTAATATTAATTAATGCCAATTTGTATGATACACACAACATAAAAATACATATATAATGGAAATATTCAAAATATCGATTCATAATTGTGTTGCATCATTTACATTGCCAGAATTTATCAACTGTAATTTTCAATAAGTAAAGAACTACAATCACGGACATAATTTTGGCTTTATTTCATTATGTTATTTACAGTTCAGTTTTTAATCATGAAGTTTTTGAATCCAACCTTTTTCTATTTTGCAGTTCTAATGGTGTTATGTTTTCTATATTCTTATAACGTACAGTCTGATATTCGAAATAATTTAGGATTAAATGTTTTATGATTAATGATTCATTAGGTGTTATTGTTGCCATTGTTAAGATATGGATAGAAGGAGTATAAATCAGAAACATTTTATCTTATATCAAACAAAACACAATCACAAGAGATAAGATCTTCGTTTATTTATTACCTTCGTGTAATTATTGTGTAGGTCAGGCGGGCTATCTGGTGTATGCACAATATAATAACGATATATCTAGACCAGGTTTTAAGATTTTATCTCGTTGGTTTTAAGGACTATTTTGAGAGCATTAAGTGAGCTTGGGGTGGGGATTACGTAACTTTTATCACTTAGAGCTGTCAGACAAGTATCAAACCTTAAACCACATGGCTTTCACTTAATCCCATCCAGATATATTTTGAAAATTATAAGATATTGAATAATCTGTTTCCATAAAAGGTTATATCAAAAACTTCAACAAGGGAAATTAAGTGCAATTACTTCATCATTTCTATTTACTATTTTATGGACAATGTTCATATCGTTTTAACTTGTATTCCAGGTGCCCAGTATTCAATGGAAGATGAGAACAAGCGAACAAGAACAGCTTATACTAGAGGGCAGCTTCTCGAGCTTGAAAAAGAGTTTCATTTTAACAAATATATTTCACGACCTCGTCGGATAGAACTTGCTGCCATGTTGAATTTAACAGAGAGACACATAAAAATTTGGTTTCAAAACAGAAGAATGAAATGGAAAAAGGATGAAGCTAAGCGACGCCCACGCCCCCTATCAACCGGAAGTGCTGATTCTCCTCCTAGCCCGATGTCGTCACATCCGGATTCCCCGCGTTCCGAGAGCGAAACAGACAATAACAATTCTATTCATACAAAACTTGGTGCAAGTAAACTAGAAATCTCATTGTCAGATATCGATTCAAAGCCAAAATCGGAAAATGATATAGATCAAAAGAAACATTGTGGGGATCTGAAATCTCCTACAACATTATAGAGACAGCTATGAGCAACTTGTTTTCTTGTCAAATACATTAAAATGCTAGTCTCCACTAATACATAAGTCACCATTTAACAAATATTCTACAAATGTGTCTATGATAAAAATCAATAAAAATTCGTCATATTTCTTTCGTCCCATTTAATTCCAATAATTCAACAGAGGATACCTAAATAGTTTACTCTTTAAAAAATTGTGATTGAAAATGTTTTCAACCGAAAACTGTAAAGAATTTTCCCTAAAGAAAAAACATAATCACCATAATTTTTTTCTTTCTTTCGTTGTCTTCCTTCATTCCTTCCTTCCTTCCTTCCTTTCTTCATTCCTTTCTTTCTTTCTTTCTTTCTTTCTTTCTTCCTTCCTTCATTCCTTTCTTTCTTTCTTTCTTTCTTTCTTTCTTTCTTCGCTGTTTGTATTATTTAAAGCAGTATTTCAGTAAGATACTTGTGACAGGAGGTGACCTCAAAGGTTTTCCTGTGATCTGTACCAGTAATAACATAGTAGTGCTTTGAGAGGGCATTCCTGTTTTC
Source organism: Ruditapes philippinarum (assembly GCF_026571515.1). NCBI lineage: Eukaryota > Metazoa > Mollusca > Bivalvia > Venerida > Veneridae > Ruditapes > Ruditapes philippinarum. The sequence continues at coordinate 16,110 of NW_026863897.1, read as the reverse complement.
AGATTAAGCACTTCATATATACCACTAGGTTGAATTAGCTAAAATTCACAAAACAATCATACTGAATATATCTGGCCGATATATGAGTATTTGTAAAATTCTTCCAGTTAAAGGTTTATTAATATTATTCAACAACAAAAGAATAATGTTTTGTCAAAATTTTGTTTCTTCTCCCCTTCCCCCTGCATTCTCCCATCTCCACACACACTTACAGCATTTATAACTATCTCAAATTATAAATCTTCTTGAGATACGTGTATAACAGAAATACATTATAAAGCTTCTCGAAATACGTGTATAACAGAAATACATTATAAAGCTTCTCGAAATACGTGTATAACAGAAATACATTATCAAGTATCATGAGATACATGTATAACAGCTATACATTATACAGCTTTTTGAGATACATGTACGTGTATAACAGATAAACATTGTAAAGTATCTTGAGATACGTGTATAACAGTTATGCATTATACAGCTTTTTGAGATACGTGTATAACAGATAAACATTATAAAGTATCTTGAGATACGTCTATAACAATTACACATTATAAAGTTTCATACGTGTATGACAATTGTGCATTATAAAATATCTTGAGATACGCCTATACCAGTTATACATTATCAAGTATCTTGAGATACGTGTGTAACAGTTATACATTATCAAGTAACTTGCGATACGTGTATAACAGTTATGCATTATCAAGTAACTTGCGATACGTGTATAACAGTTATGCATTATCAAGTATCTTGCGATACGTGTGTAACAGTTATGCATTACCAAGTATCTTGAGATACGTGTGTAACAGTTATACATTATCAAGTAACTTGCGATACGTGTATAACAGTTATGCATTATCAAGTATCTTGCGATACGTGTATAACAGTTATGCATTATCAAGTATCTTGCGATACGTGTATAACAGTTATGCATTATCAAGTATCTTGAGATACGTGTATAACAGTTATGCATTATCAAGTATCTTGCGATACGTGTATAACTGTTATGCATTATCAAGTATCTTGCGATACGTGTATAACAGTTATGCATTATCAAGTATCTTGAGATACGTGTATAACAGTTATGCATTATCAAGTATCTTGAGATACGTGTATAACTGTTATGCATTATCAAGTATCTTGAGATACGTGTATAACAGTTATGCATTATCAAGTATCTTGAGATACGTGTCTAGCAGTTATACTTGAGATACGTGTATAACAGTTATACACTATAAAGCTTCATGAGATAACTTTATGACTGTTTTACTTTTTCTTATCATACATACATGTATATAACAGTTAACACATAACAAAACTGAACAAGAAAAGCATTGATGCAAAGCATCAAAGGGCGTCCAAGCAAGAAATGCAGCAAGTGAAGATGAACTAGTACACATATGATGACAAGATATTCTTATAAACTACCAGAAATGTATACCACTTATGAATGAGCTGACGAAAGACATTGTTCATTATGAACTTTGATTGGCATGCTAGAGATTAGAATATTACTTGTTATTTCTTTATGATCGTGGTTATTAATAGCAACGGATATACATGTATGCAATCATTTATAATCCATATGTGTAACGCATGATCAACACGTACCACACATTTGTCCCTTATTATGTACATGTTATCGCTATTAGCGAAGACACTTCGTTTGATCCGGGTCGGACTAACTTTGAATCGGCATAACTTTTTTAATAATCAAGCAATTAACATGCGGTTTAAAGCACATGGAAGGGAATTCATTTACGGAGGGAACCGTGTCAGGGATTTTTGTTTGCTCAATCAGCGACTTAATTATCTTTCATTACGTAATATGTATGGTGAAAAAAGTCGCATAAAACGTTTGACGTTACGTAATTTTTTTTTGAGAAAATATAGAAAAAATTTGAGACACGGTTCCCCAGATATTATAAGTATGTTTATTTTCCAAAAGTTTGATGACAAAAAAATAAAAAATGACTTTGATATGACGATTTAAAATTTTAGGATTTTTATTAAAAATCAATCATTTACAAAGGCATTTTTTTCAAATATGTTATTTTTTATGATAATCAACGACATTTAATGCACAAAGATAAAATAAATAACAATTATTACTGAAATAAGTTGGTTTAAATGACATTTATGTGAGTACCACGAAAAGTGTCTGTTGTCACCTTAAGGTATCTGTTCACACTTTAAGTTAGTAAAAATATGACACTGGTTATATTACCATGTTGATCATGTTGAGCATAATTGTTTATTATACAATAATTGTAATATCTATTAATTTTAATTTAAAAAAAATACAAATTTTATGAATATTGTTTTCTTTTATTCTTTTTTGTGTTTATGTGCTATTTTAATACTGAGTTTTTACTACTCTTTTTTATTAAAATTGTAAAATAAATTTTAGGAATTCAATTGTCATATTGACCGACGATTATAAGTCAAAGCTTAACTGGAAAAAGTCAGTAAATTATGGTTTATCTTTCAATCTATAATATTGTTTATTCTTAAACCATGTACATGTACATTGTATTTTTCTTTATCATTTTTTAAATTATCGATCAATTGAATAATTCATGAAATCTAATTTGTAACTTTGAATAATTCCTCGGCATCTTTACTAAACACGGATAACAAATTGAATAATTAAATAAAATGTTTCAAAGTTGATAATGTCATTTTAATACCATAAAAAATGTACCTTTTTCTCAATTATTGTACATATCACGGATTTATATTACATATAAATCCGTGTACATATTTATTGTTTTTATCTCATATAGATAAAATGAAACATGCTATTGTTGTTTTTTTTCTAATTGTAACGATATCAAACATCTACTCCAAAACCGGGAGAGACCGGACAATATAACGTGTGGTACTATTCGCCGGTCACTAGTAAATCCTGGTCAAAATAGACCGGGAGAGACCGGCATTTACCGATAGGAGTGATAAAAAGATATATCTATAAATAGGTTTTTGGAATATTTAGGTCATCAACTGATCATTCTAGGATACATGTACAACAATAACATACCATGACATGATAACCGACTGTGTACTACAAAATGATAAATAAAAAACCCCGAAGAGCGCGATTTATTGACGGAAAAGGTTATTTCATTTGTAAATGTTTGCATTGCGAAAATTCATTGTAACATATCGCGACATTTCATTCTTATTTAATAATCAAGCACCCTCATACCGATCGGAATTTTCGGCATTTATTATGACCGACTAAAAGACTCGAGAAGTTGCTTTCGCCCTTTCTCAAAATCTGATCTCATTCCATAAGAGCGCCGCGCTTCGGCGCGGACGCCAATGAGAAGTATATACTTAAAACACAGTGTTTATTATCCTTTACTGATTAATTATAAATACATTTTTAAAGTTTCATATATAACTCAGACCTTGAATTTTGCGACAATTTGTTTACCTAAAAGCACCGGTTCAATGAATTCGGTAAACATGACGATAACGTTTTGTACGACAAAGGGAGACTATGAATTAACTTTGTCCTTAATTTATTTACAGGGCAATAATGTCCCTTTGATATCGGTTGCACACCGTTTTGATTTGCAGTAATATTATTGGGGATAATACGCCGCTTGTCATGGAATGGCATTAACGTTACACATCGAAGGTTCCATGATAACCGCCGTATGAACACATCTGCGGACGTTTCTAAATTCAAAATTTCACCATTACCATGATAAAGCCGGTGCTAGGGGGTGTGGATAGTAGTTTGCAGTTGACAGAACCGTCCATGAGCAGGATCAATGAAATCGAGTCTGCAACATTTAGAATTTTAACGTTATTGACTTCCATTAGGGATTCTTATTTTGATATTTTTATGTTGAAAGATTAATATCGAGTACTACATTGCAATATTTATATTAAACGCATGCAAATTCAATAGGTACAATAAATCCATTACCGGCACTTATACAGGTAAATATATAGGATCTAACATGAGTTGTAATGTGATAATAAAATTTGATGAAAAATGTTCAGAAAAAATGTTATAAAGCAAGCCCAAGCTTTACGAGTTTCAAATAGTTTATATGAAAGAAATACTATGCTCATCCTTGAGTAAAATAATTTCATCACAGAAATTTATTTAAATCTATGAAATTCAATTTGAATATGTCTTATTTGAATTAAAGAATAAATAAACTATGTATGGGAAGCTGTGTTCCCTATTACAGGTGAAGTTAAGTTACTCTTTTCTTGAAAAATTGCCAGTTTTTTTTAATGTCACTGTATATTCATATCCTGACCCCCTATAATGTGTAGAATTTTTAACAACATATCTTCTCTGTGTGAAGTCAAAACATGTCTATTTTATATTTACAAAGAAACTGTTTAGCAATTATCAATATTTTCTAATATAAAATTTGAGCATAGAATTAATATCTTTAAATGGCAACTCATGTCAGATTCTTTTTATCATGTAACAAATAAACATTTAACCAAAAACACGGTCGACAATTGTTTTCCATTTATAAACAGGCTCTTAATATTAAAGTACCATTATGATTAAATTACACGTTTGTATAAAGAAATATGGTTATGGTTTAAACATGTGTATAAAAGCAAGGAAAGGCATGGGATATAACAATTTGTGCTAATCAATTAACATGTTACAGTATTTGAGCGTGTGAATACTGACATAAATATTCTTAAGCACTATAAAATCATAACACACATACTTTGCTAAAAACTTAATAAGCACAGCACTTTTTTGTAACAATAGCTTAAAGTGAATTAGTCCATTTTGGAATGCATATAATACTACATGTATAAACAATTTTGTTCAAAGTATTTACTATTTACTAGTATCATAAATGACAACAAATCACCAAATAAATATTTATGGATGTTGCATACATGGTCCTTAGTACATATTGCAATTACAAAATTGTTCTACAACAAAATATTATTTTGCATCATATAATAAATCTTATACTTAAGCACTTAGAACTCGATAATCAATTTCTTTTTCAAGAAATATTTTGTATATTAGTATATTCAAATAATATATTGCTATTGTGTTTCGTCAATATTTTAAATACTTGATTTACTTGATTAAAATTTGTCCATGGTAGACAAATCCACTTTTACCTGTTCTGTAGCAAACCTCAACTGGTCGAATTTAAGTGTCGACGCAATTTAAACACTTTTTATTGTTGCCAGAACATTGAAAACGAAAGTCAAGTAATCTAAATAACGTTTATTAGAATAACCATTTTTGTAAAAATAATCAAGAATTTCAGAAGATTTTGGAAGTGGCGGTCTAATAGAATTTTCCAAAGCCAAACTTCCGGAAACTACAAAAAAGAAAATTTCACAAAAGCTGGTTAATATAATAGGTAAAGGGAGATAAATAGGTATATGGAAATGCCGCGTTGTGGTTATCTGTTCTGCAGTGTAGTTAATAATTGAGTGATTTTGAAAAAAGTGCTCATCACACAAAAATGCAATTCATATATTAGAGAATGCTATAGTTTACACACCACGCCACGTAAATGCAAAGTAAATCATGTAATATTATTCTGTTGCAAACTGTTCTGATTTAAAATGTATTCAGAATGTTATAGGAAACTAGCTTTATCTTATAAATGTCTAAGGTCGTACTAATTCCTAATGTCACCTCTTAGCAATCCAATGAACAAAGTAAAACTTTATTGTGTAACGATGGCGGAGTCTTGCATCGAAGTTAAAATATCAACAAAAAATTTCATACAGTTTGTTCTTGTCCTCGTTGCTATCACGACATAATAGATATCAGACCTACTGTTTAAACATATACAGATCAGAGCATCATTTTAGTATAAAACCATCATACAAATCGGGAATAGTGGACAACGACAATAAAGATAATCTTCGGGTATAATTTTGCAAATGAAGACATCAGAAATAGGAAAGAAGTCGGTATGTATGATAATACAAATAAAACAATTTATAACTACGTACCTCATGCACTGCTGCACAGAGTTTCTAGAAGTTTCATTTGTATCCCATCTAAATGGTTGATGTCCTGGACTTGAAAAAGATGGTTTGGTCCAGAAACTATCTGCGGCAGTTCGCTTGTGTTCGTTTGTGAACCGGTGGTAACAGCATATTTATCAACATTTCTAAAATGTGAAGTCACGGTATTGAAAATTACTAACCAACATAGCAAATGAAGCAAAATTAGAATTCGCTTTTTTTTGCTCGCTAATTTTTCTATGGCGATAAAATTGAAAACATTGTAAAAACATGTGAGTCTTCAAAAGTTTTACCCATACGATGTTTTTATCATACATTGATAATTGACAATGCTTTACTGGAGTTGGAAAAGAGCACATCTACAACTATAAATTACTTGTCTGTTAACAGCTGGCAAAGCAGTACTTATTATTAATATCTAATTGCTTAAGAAGAATTAGAAATAATCATCAACGACTACAAATCTATTAGTTGAAATACACTTTAAAGATTTGTGATACAATATCTTACATTTAAAAATATTTATAAGGTTTTATATCTATTTTTATCTAATACATAATAATAATACGTAAATGTTTGGTCACGACGGCCTGCATTAACCATTGACTTTCATTTTTACAGGCTTAATTAACAATTAAACTGAGCCTGTACTGTATCAAAGACGTCTTAGTCTACCTTAAAGATCCCCTTTTCTTACATTGCTGACTTTCATGATCGTGACTTGCTTTATATTAGTGCATTTATGACAATTTGTGATATAATGTTATGTTAAGAAAAACGCCATTTTTGTATATTCTATCAAAATACACACCCTCTAGAATATTCAGTGATTCTATGTCTTAAATAAATTTTATTGTTTTAAACTTACCAGTTCTATATATAAAGTGTGTCAATCAATAATTGGTACATAGTGGAGGTAGTATAAATATAATTAAAGTAAGCTGCATATCCTCTTTATAACATTATGCAATGTCTCGACAATATGTGAACATGATGTCTACTATCACTTACTGTAGGAGATGATCAGTATCATGTACTGTTCTATCTGGGTCAGTGGAGTGACCATCTGTTATAAGAATAGTTACACTCTTGGCATGGTGACGTCCATTGTGGCTGAACTGACTATGTGCTTGATGAATACCACGGTAAGCGTACGACTCTCCAGTTCTGTGAATAAAATATGACAATTCAGGTCAGTAAAACAGCTTTAATTTATTTTTTCCAACAAAAAATAACTTATCTTAAAGGACGTTTGTAACAGTTGTCATATAGAAATAAAATATAGTCAGAATAAAAATTAGGATTCTTTAAACTTTGCATGACTTTAGAAAATCTTATTTGGAACAATACATGTGAAAAGAAATAACGAAAATAGAGGTTGCGATATTGTATTTGTTATTGACTCGAAAAATTACATCTCCTGGAAATTATATTGAAACTGAATTTTCCTTTTCGTTGGATATAGATAATGTTTGTTTTTTTTTTTTTTTTGTTTTTTATTATCAAATAATATTGCATAATGTGGTGTTTACAATTGTGGTAATATAATCATAATCGCAAAGACCGAACCCTTGTTATTTCTTCTTGTCTTGTCAGATTAAGATTTGACAAAATCTTAAAATAAGAAATATTTGCATATTTATATGTATTCATAGCTTAAAATGAGTGACAACATGATTGTTTTACCATTTTAAATGTTTTTATTTCCAAATCGGGATGGTAAGCTTTCCTTATTTTTTGCACAACTGTTTACATGGTTTAGCATTGGTTTTAGACACTTATCATAAAAATATGAAGATATAATAATGTCCGGTTGATAGATGAAAAAAATATAAACGGTTTCTGAACATACATTATCTCGTTTAAATTAACTTCAATTTCTTTTCTTTTTTCTCATATGTTTTTCTTTGTTTTTGTTTGGTTTTTTTCGTGTTTTTTTTTTTCGTTTCCTTTTATTTCAAAACTATGGATGTTTCTTACCACTAATACAGTTATATAACGACGAAATAAGTAAAACTTATTATATAAACATAACAGTTCTGTTTAAATTTATTAACCAGTATGATTGTGTGAAATGCGCAAATGAATATCTACAGTATGTGTGAAATGTAAGTATGTAAGTAAGTAAATTTTAGTATAGTGACATTGTGTTATGTACAATATAATAAACATACATTACAACATTACAAATTACAATACCCGGCCACGTTGGGCCTATAAGTCACTTTAAACTATATACAATTCATATAAATGATTTACAATAAAACATGTAAAGCATAGAAAAATTAATCGGAAATACAGTGGTCAATCATCAAAATTCCATATAAACAAGCAAAGCATATCAAAATTTCAAAAGCTATAAATTCTAAACAATGTTAAGATATGTTATTATATTTCTTGTTATTTTCAAATATGTCTGGTGATATTTTAACATGATTCAATACACTCAAGTAAATTTTTATTATGTAAAACATCAGGTCATTTATAAAGATATAACCTTCTTCTTTTCATACTTTCTACAATAAACTTTGCAGCGCTACATATTGATTTTGTATCACATAACTTAGTTTTTGAATATCAGACATATTGTCAAAGTCACTGCTACTCTCTTTACATTTAGAAATCAAATTAACACGTAAATCGTTGTATCTAGAACATTTCAATATAAAGTGAGTTTCATCCTCAACAACATTGTCAGTACAAAGAGTGCATATTCTTTCATCAACACGTAATCCCACGTATCGTCCTGTTTCTAGTTTGAGCGGAAGAATACCGCATCTTAATTGAGCTAAATGGGACCTTTCTGCTTTAGTTAAGGAAGACATGAGATATTTTTCTGTTTCATAGTCTTGTTTGAATGTAACATATGTTCTCAGCTTTGCCACATTTGTAACATTGTCAGACCAATTTGATTTGTATAGTAAAAGTAAATAGTCTTCAATATTCTTAAAACAACCGAGCGAATGAATATCTACAGTATGTGTGAAATGAGCGAATGAATATCTACAGTATGTGTGAAATGAGCGAATGAATATCTACAGTATGTTGAAATGAGCGAATGAATATCTACAGTATGTGTGAAATGAGCGAATGAATATCTACAGTATGTGTGAAATGAGCGAATGAATATCTACAGTATGTGTGAAATGAGCGAATGAATATCTACAGTATGTTGAAATGAGCGAATGGATATCTACAGTATGTGTGAAATGAGCAAATGAACATCTATGAGCAAAATAATATCTTACATGTATGGTATGTTTCCAATGGCGTGGATTACTTCTGCGACAGTGTGATAATGTTGTAGTTTGATATATGCACGTGCTCCTGTTGAAGAAAAAAACATGAACCAGTATTTAATAAACAAATAAAGAGAATTAGGTACATCATCTTGTTGTATATTCAATGATAGCTAAATAATGTTGTTTTTCTTTAATTCCATATTCAAGTATAGGCTTCACCACTTTAAGTTAATTAAATTAAACTGCCCATCTTTTTGTCTAAATAAAACAATTCGGGAAATTGTACTGACTGAATAGCGAACAGAGAGGATCATGACCAAAAGGTCCGGATGTGCCTGCTGATCTTGGTGTGCAATGGTCACATGAGTACAACATGTTGCTTCCAACAGGATAATTGTATTGGTGACATTGTGCCCATCCAATGGATGTGAGTGAACAGGTAAAAGTCAAAATAAGTTTGCATTAGCCATAATTTCTTTCAATTTTATAATCAATTTTGCATGAAGGCGAAATAACTCACATAGCGCCAGGGGATTTTTATAAATATCCATCGGAATTTACTCGTGACTTTCTATTTATAAAAGAGATGGGCAGTCTATTTATAGTCAGATTTATATTTTATCATTTCTCAAGATTTTTCTATATCAACTATTGGTAAATCACCATTATAAATGACAATTTTTTGAAATACATAGTCAATTTAGCTCAACTTGACAATGAAAAAAAGAGCATAATGTCACTTTAACAAAAAAGAAAAACTCGAAGGAAACTGTTAATAATGAAAAGGAAAAAGAAAACTACTGCAGGCTGGATTCAAAACAGTGATACGTAATGATACTCTTACTACGAACCAGGTTTCCATCAGGCTTTTAGTGTTCTTGGATTTATTAATATGCTAATTCTATTTTCAGTAAGGCCAGTGACTAATTTCAAAGTATGTAAAATGAATGACCATAAAATAAATTTTCCGAGATATTCATCACCTGTTATAAACCTATCAACAGTAATGAGTAAACCTTACTTGTTGAGTATGTTATGACACAAAACTCTGCATCTGCTGATGTCTTTGACGAGATAGCTAAAATCATACTCGTGACAAAGTTTAACTCTTTTTCAAATCCTACAGGACCAAGACTTCCTGATGAATCAACAATAAAACATATGTCAAGTGTCTTGTTACAATCTGAAACAAATTAGATAACGATTATTAAGATAGTATGCTAGTATCACAAATAGTGCTTTGAAAATATATAAAGTTACATAAAACTTTGTAACTTATGATTGTCATTATTAATTTTCAACACGTAACAACAAATTACATGGATTGTTTCAATTTTAGGAACAGACAAATACGAATTTACTTTAATATAATTGAACGAGAAGAACAACATTTTGTGAACAAAATAAAGACGACAATGGTCTTCGATAATGGATTCATGTTTCTTGAGAATTCGTTTTTCTTTCTTTACTTTTTTTGAAAGGTGTAACGCTTTACAATATGATTGTATATCGAATAGGTATGTACATGTATATTGTTAACATTTATCATCTACCTTGTGATGATAAAGTTGTCTGCACGGTGGAAGTTGGATCTTTTGTTAAATTTATTGATGAAGTATCTTTCGTTACAGAAACTAAAGGCGTAAAAGATGTTGTTCTGGTCGACACCTGACTTGTTTGAATTGATGATTTATCTTCATGAATAGTAGACACTTTTTCTGTCGATTGAACATGTACTTGAGCAGTAGACGCGAAGGAAGTTGTTACTATTGTTTTCGGGGATGTTGGATACGAGAAGATATCTGCATGTTTTGAAGACGATAGAGTTCCTGCAGGTGTTGAAGACGATTGAGCCCCTCCAGATGTTAAAGATGAAAGAGCTTCTGCAGATGTTGAAGACGCTAGACCTCCTGATAACGTTGTAGATATTTGCCTCCATGGTGATGTTGCCGACGCAGGTGGCTCTGAAAATGTGGTTGACGCGAATGTCTTTGGCATGAAGGTGGTGGTATATGCTGAAGATGCACCAGAGGCTGAAGTTGTAGTACTTATATTTGTTAATGCCATTATTGTTGACAATTGTTTTGTTGGTGTCATAATCTTTGTTTGATTTAGTTTTGAAGATATTGTTGTATCTGAAGTAGGTGACAGTGACGTAATTGTTCCACTGTTATGAAGAGTACATTTGTTGTTACAGAAGTCGTCATTGCAACATGTATGACAGGGTCCAGCAACGTTATTCAAACTAAGCTGCTCCATTGCCTTGCATTGCTGTAATATCAAAAATGTAACTTTTATATTTTGATACAGCTCAATTATACTTGAAAACGTAATTTTGCAGTACAATATTGTTTGTAATAAACACGCTTCGATTGCAAGGATTAAACTTGCCTCTTCTTTTTATAAACATTTATTACCAGTTTGCTTGTGTGGTGCATGATGATAAATCGGTTCTGAACATTATTTTATGTTTCTGTAAAATTCATAAGAAATAAATGAAATCAGTATCAAAGTAACAACAAGGATGTAACTAATGTAGGAATAACCAAGTAGAAAAAAGTGAAATAAAGGCAATAAGGCATGTTATGGGTATATAATGCTGTAGTTCCTTGTAGGCCCGTCCACTACATCCGGACAGTATCAGACATAATTTTGGTTAATTGAATCCACAGTAAAGGCATGGTCCAGCACGATCAAGAAGATAATGCAATCCCTACTATATTTCTGGCATTCCGAATAGAAAAAAACACCTGTTATTATAGCACCTAGAGGTATTACAGCGCAAGACAAGTTGAAGATAAAGGAAGGTGATTATTCCCAACCCCCAAACCCCCAACCCGCTTTATCACGCACTGTCAACCCCACCCCCCGCTTTATCATGCACTGTCAAAGCACTTGGGTCGAGAAAACAATTTAATACTGCATAAAGAATATAATTACTTACAAGTGTAGGCGCACATTCACTTTTCCAATCATGGCCGTTTTGTTGTAATGCACACATCTGTGTAAGGAAAATAAATAAATTAATAGACATGTAGTATTAAATACCAATGATGAGCAAATGCAACATTATACAAACTTTTAGCATTAATTAAATAAGCTGAAGACACTGAATTTGCAATTGTAGTTTATTCAGTGAGATCTTTCAGATATTTTTATATCAGCTCAGTCTACTTCATTTATTTAGAGATGTTTTATAATATCAAGTGGAAACTTAGTAGCATATAGAATATACAAATAAAAATAAAGTAAAACAGAATCCATAAAGAAAGCCCAACACAGCAAAATGTTGTTAGCTGGGCTGCATTCATGTGTACATAAATCATCTTTGAATAATATCAATATACTTACAATATTATGACTATTAGTATATTGCGGCATATTTTTATTGCTTGCTTTTTGGCTTAAACTTTAAACATTAACGAATACAAATTATGATAGCGGCATAGAATATTAACAGTACGTGGTCTGCATTGCAAAGTGTTGCATCCCGACAACTCGTAGGGTTCAGCTGGTGTTGACAATCGAAGCATATTGGTGGTCTTTGTTGCGGTTTTGAACCTAAGGGTAAAAAATGTTTAAAAGTGATGTTTGCTAAATACTTATCCATGGCATATTATAGATCAATATTTGACATATCGTGAATGTTTTGTTGAATGTTGTTTCTGTTTCAATCACGTAATAGCTCGACATTAAATCACATGTTTAGTGAAATGATTTTCTAGGGCATGTAGAAATAAAGATATTATATTGAATGATGAGAGTTTATGTTTGTGCTCTCAATACGCACCTATGAAAATGACAGATAAAACAAGTCTTTTTTTCTATTTGACATTTCAAGATATAACAAGTCGTAACCATCTATGCCCATGGCACTTTGTGTGCTGTTAAAATCAAATTTATTTTCTAAACTTATTATTAACCTTAAGATCCATTATGTTGCCATTTAGGATGCCGTTGCCTTAAGCAATTGTGCGAGCTGCGTTTTGTAAACGATGCACATCTAATTGCTTTATTTTCTAATGTTTTAAAAGTTATTCAAATTATTTTAAAACTGTCCTCGCAATTGAGCAGAACCTAATTTGTTTACAACTTATATAGGTTTGAAGTATTTCAAATAGATATAATTTTCCGAAATTTTGCATCAATAGGAGACATCTGTTCAAATCTTCCTGATAACTAATAATGAATTCCATGTCATTTTCTTTGACAAATCATTTTGAAAATCATGAATTTGAGAAATACTAAGAAATCTTAACTATATACTCAATCCAGTTCATTAAAATCACTTTGAAAGCAGCAAAAGTCTTTGTCAATGAATATCTTTTTTCAGTTTAAGTTCAGTTTTAGTATTCAAAATTTTACATTTAGCATTCGATGAAATTTTATCAATGACATCAAATAAAATTTAAGTTAGCAGTAGGAAAGTTTTTTTTTTCAAAATCATCTAAAAAATTAAAAATGTTGATATATACAGTATAACGATCACAAATCTTTATTGTTATAAATCACATTACTGAACAAGTACCTATTTGGCCACAGCCTACTATATTGCAAAAATCGTCTTCACAGCATTCCATACATGTAACAACATCTGTCTTAGACACTAAATTCTGACGTTTGATCAAATCACGACTTGTGACAGATCGTTTTATGGAACACAACATCGCCTGGAAACGCAACAATATTAAAAAAGGTGTATAGAAATATCAATTTTAAATAGATAATATGTCCATAATACTTTAACATTTTTGTTTTAACTTGTTTGGCTACTGTTGTTGAGATTCCAATTTTACTGTTTTATTTGGTAAAAGAGCAAGTCCGAGGGTTGCTATACTTTCTGATCTTTTAATTACATCGATCACATTTTAGAAATTGCAACTATTGGATGTATGATACGTTGCATATTCCTAAAGCCTCATCAATAAAGTCTGCAATATAATTCGCCTTTTAGTGTTTCTGTTATTTTCGTTAATTTTGTGGCCCTAGATTTTTCTTCATTTTTTTTAATTTGATTACATCACAAGGTAAAACTCGAAATATGGCAGAAACTTTAAAATTGTAACACTCAAAACATTTTATAAATAGCTTAAATATTTCTCTTTACATTCTTTTTATAGTTGCAAAAATAAAGTTCTAGCAATGTATTATGTTGACTTACAGAGGCACATCCGCTGCTATAGAGTATCAAACCTCCGCTTGTAACGACTTGCTCCACATAACACATACTGTTACCGGAACAAGTTGTTGTTATACGACAATCATCAGGGCGTGGAAGTTCCTGACATTCAAGACATTGTAAACTTTGAGCTATAAAATAAAAACTTTGTTTTAAAGTGTTACATTATACATTATTTAATTTTTAAATTATTAAAAATGATATTTTACTTCATATATGTTACATACAAATTTGAATCTAAAATAAACAAATTATTTCTGAAATTACTACACAATGTATAATAATAAAGATATATCGACTTTCCTTGTTTACAACAAAATAAGCTAAGAAAAAAGTATGTGCCTGCAACCAAAGTGCAACATTGTTTGAACATTTGATCTAGCATAAATTTAAGCCAATACCAAAAGCAAGGGTATAACATTTGTTACAAAATATATTTACTTAAGTTTCCGGTTATATTTACAAACGGTGTCTTTCCTGCTGTATTAACGTTCGACTGTTAATAAAATATTTTCAAAAATAGTCCAAATAAAAAAGGGACATAACTTCTAAACATTACTTTCGGATAATGCCCCTTGCCTAACGACTGATCCTTGTCATGATCTCAAGTATTCCAAATTTTATATTGAGAGCAATTATAGCTTTGAAATCATCATTAGATATAAGAGAATTTTGACAAAGACTCGATTCTAGTAAAACTGAATAATAACTCAAAAAACTTTAATTCAGAAAAATGTCTTTCATTAGTACCGTGTCATGATCATCAAGCGTTCCAAGTAATAAGGTGATACCAGATATAGTTTTGAAATAATTCTACCTCATAGACAATTTTGACAAAATTTTAAGTTTAAAAGGGGAATAACTCTTAAAATATTGTTTTCTTATTGTCTTAAAACTAACTGATTATTAAGAAATTTTGTTTATTACTGATTTTGCACGACGGCAAGAACGACGCAGTGATAATAAAATGTCGTATAGCTGGTTGCACAGGCTAATTAGTCATACATGCTATATTCAAAAAGAATGACAAGTCAACATGTATATACATATATTAGGGTTTTTATTTCTTAATGTGCACTATGGAACATGACATGATTTATGAGTATTATAGTGCAGGAGAAAGCATACGGACTGACCTTATGTCAGGAATGATTTATATATGTAACTCTAAAACGTGTTATTTATATACATTATAAAATGTCCTTAGGACAGGTTGATATTATATATATACGATTCTCAAATGTCAGAGAGGGAGTTCCAGTTTTGGTATTCCACTCGTTCACATGTGTGTTTGTATTGTAATATTTAAAAGTATTTTTAACATCCGTGATTTCTTCCCTCCGTTATACGACAACGGTTGATTTGGCGCCTAAGACCAGCCGATTCGAAGCACGATTTTGCACAGCGGGACACAACGAAAGTACCCTGAAATAGAAATTAAAGGTGAGTGAAACGTTTATATACATAATTTGCAATTTTGAAAAATGTCAGATCAAGATTTTAGCTACAATTTTTGAAAATTTTCAGATAAATTGCAACAATATTTCAACTGTCATGGTACACAGGTTATCAGAAATAGTACAAAATTTTGATGGAAATTCTAAAAATTTTGATGAGATAAAAACTATAGAAAAATATGCTATTTTAAAAGGTTTTTATAATAAAATAAAATTATTTTTTTTTAAAAAATTT